>NC_051221.1:29747521-29920021 GCF_015220715.1 Pygocentrus nattereri | reverse complement strand
CTCAATGTGGCTATGACTAAAAACCTGTATTTTAGTATGTAGCACTTTTTCTTTCCTGAGATCAATATTAAAATCATTGAGTACCAGTATACGGTAACTGAAGATGTGTGGAATATATCACCCAGGACAGATAATACATTCTAAACAGATATGAATAACCATGAACTCCTCTTTTGTTTCTTTTTTCTATGAAACTGATTCTAATTTCTATCAACCTGCTTTTTATCTGCTTTTATTTACAGATTTGTTGCCTCCTGTGTTTGTGTGGGTGGGGGGTGGGGGGGGTGGATTGTGTGTAATGTCATCATGTGCTTCATATCTGAATGCAGGAACAGATACAGATAGCCTGCAGGTAGTGGAGTTGCATTACACCCCTATTACTTATTCATCTCAGAGTACTTTTCTCTTCAGAGCCGTTAGCTGCAGCTGTCTGTAACCCCTGGCTGTATGAGGGTCTTTGCTGCACAGCTGTGATGTTTAAAGCAGACTGTACTGGAGGCAAGTCCACTTGAAGGACGTCCCACAGCCTGTCCACTCTCACGGTGTGGATATTGGGGGTTGTGTAGTAAACAGGGTAAAACTGCTCAGAGGTTCTACTGACCTACATCCTGCTTACTGCTGTTGTGGCGTGCCTTTGACTGTCAAATTTTTATTGTTCTGCTTTTGAAAGGTGTAGAAAACCTGTTATGCACATATGATTCATAGCTTTATCTGTGTTACCTTATTACAGTGAGGAATATGTCTGATTAAAAACAACTAAGGCACTTACAGTAGGATCCAAACAATATAGTGGTTGACTAATATCAAATGATATTCAGGTCCTGTGAACGTATCAGTTTTGACAGAAATGAAGCACCTTTATAGAAATTGACAGTTAATAGCTGCTAACTTGCTGGTTAAAATAACAGAATATATAAAAGCATATAGCATGTGAACATGTAAAAGTATATAGCATGTTGCTAATATGTTATAACACAAGAAAGAGAAACCTGTCGATGAAGAACAATTAAGTCCGATAAGCAGAAAGCATTGTTGAAATAAAACTTTTGGAGTCTCATTTTTTAACCGTATAAAATTACAGCTACTAAGATTATTGGTCATCTAAATTTTCAATCACAGTATCTGTCACATAATTTTCATTTTGTTCAGGCTCTATGTTAGAGTGTAATATCAAAGGTTGTGTAAACACATTATGTTTAAGATGGTGTTGTGTCTACAGGTGATCAGTAGCTAAGCTTAGGCAATAATGTGAATTAAGCCAAATCATCAACTGCAGAAATATCACAAAAAATAGTCATCATGATCCAAATTCATTACAATGTATGTTACAGAGAATTACTTTATAGTTTACATTTCCCTGTTGGTAATATTATTAGCCTATAATTACTGACTTGTTTAGCTACTAATCTTATTTGATCATTTATAATAAGGACTAGATTCTGCACAGCACGTTTGTTTGGCTAGATACCAAACTATTACCAAACTGTGCATTGGCACAGTTTTGGGTAAGCTTGACCATTTTAGTCTCCAGTAGATCCGAAGTTGTGAAGTGGTGTTAGAAGAGTGCATGTGTGTAGTTAATTAGTTGATTCTGTTGTGTAACCTTTTTACTGTATTTACTCTTGATTGTAGATTAGAATGATTGTACAATGGCAAAGATGAAATAAATTGAAACAATGAAAATATCACATGAAAGAGAATGAAAGAATGACAATTTGTCACTTATTTGAATTACTGAGACATGAGCCAATCTGCCGCGACCCTGATGGAGAAGTGGCTTAGAAAATGGATGGATGGATGAGCCAATCTGTAAATATCAGGCAACTGGTAGCTTAATGTGGTGAAAAATCTTTTAACTGAACAAGTACCTCACTATGAAAGCATCCCCTAAAGTCATGATGAATTACATTATATTCAGCATCTTTTGTACAACCACTTTTGAGAGATGAGATTGAGAGAGATTTTTGAAAGGTGTAGAGAAATTGGACTAAAGCGTAAAGAAAGACATGTCAAGAGATTGTTTACTCACGGTTTGACATTAGCTTGTTTACAATGGCTTTCTGAGAGTCAAAAGGACATCCTATGAGATTTAGTATGAGAAAACAGCTCTCTCCCCACCACAGCTGTGGAGTGCCTGTGTACAGGCATTACCAGATGCATCTTGGTTTGGCCATTGCACACCATCTTATTGTCCACTATTCTTTATATATTAAAAATTCAAGCACTGTGAAAATAATTAGTATACTGGCACTGAACCAGATTCATTAGCGAGGACGGAATTTTAACTTTGTATATTCAACATGTGTGCAGTGCTAATTATGTCACCAGTTTAAGGATTATGCTGAGAAGTTTCTCAAGGACAGCCTTTGTGTGTTTGTCAGTGTTCTGGAGCCACAAGCATCTGCGTAAACACCATATAATCATTCTGAAAATATCTCCAGAAAAGACAACTTTGCTGGAGGAGGAAGAACTTGGCTTAATTTGATCAGAATTGCTCAGAGATTGTTACATCTTTAAAATTCCTAAATTCCTTTATATCCTCTGCCTCAAAATCAAAGAATGTTTTAATGGTAATTGGCTGTTATTATTGAATGATAACTCCGTTATTAGGAGTAAATACACATCAGAATAGGGTGGGGCCAAATTATGGTCCTTTTAGCTGATTTCATGTCCTATAGTGCACTCTTAGCCTGTCATTTTCTTCTTAAAGCATATTACTTTTTGCCAAGTTAAGATGCTAATCTCTTTAAATTATAAATTCTCCCTGGATTAGCATTATACTCTCTGCATGCACTGGCCTTGTGAATGGCCTTCCTTGTCCTTGAACATCTGTGTGGTATTAGAGCACACTCTGACACCGTTAGTGCTAAGCCACTGGCCCAAGATGCCCTGAATTAATATTCAGTCCCTCAAATGGGATTAATTGGTCCATCTGGCACTCATGTAAACAATAAGGAAGTAGTCCTCCTTTCGTCTTTCTGCTGTAAATGGCTTCGTTTCCTTCAGCAAGGCCACATCCGCAATCAGGCTAGATGCTGCAAGAGGCATTGCTAGCACTTACCATTTGTTCATTTTTCTCCCAGCCTGTCATAAACCATAGGCGTGCTCATTTATCTAGTTCGGCTTCTTTGTCTCCAATCCCGCCGCTTCAGGAATGGACTGCCCAGCCATAACAGAGGCATTTTCACTCAGCGCCAGAATCAAAGCTCAACCTCAGCGGATGCCTGGTACCTGGTGTTAACAATAGGTTTTGAATGCTGACTAGCAGAAAAGGGACACAGATTAGGTCCATGCAGTAAAGCAGAGTGGAAGATGAAAGTGGGTCCAGAAAGATGGCTTCCATGTCTGCTACTGATCATTTCACTTTTTCTCTTGGCACATGTTTGTCGTAAGCATCCCTCAGGAGAGATGACCTACTTTATTGCCTAGCTGATTAATGCAGCATTGCTTCACACAAAGGTCACTTCAGTGAGAGGAGCAGCATCTTCAGAGGGAGTGTTATTGAGAGCGCTTATCAGCGGCAGAGAAGCGACACATAACTTTCGTAAGGTCTTGAGGCATCTCGGCCATCTCTGCCAGGAGATAACGCTTCCTCTATTGCCAGGTGTGACAGAATACCACAGCAGTTGTAGTACCGAATATAGTTAATATCGGCATGATGCTAAATACAGAATGACTCACAACTTCAGCGATCTATAGCAAAGGTCCACAGTTGGCCAGCTCTGGCCACAAATGCAATTCACCACAGCTGTTGCAGTGTTGGACCAAGTTTACAACCTTTAACAACATACAGCTATGACACATTTGCCACCATACTAATGATAGCTTGATTACAGAACCTTCCACACATACAATAGTAATGTTATCTCTATCTTACATAATAAAAATGTTTCTTTCTAGATTCAGTGGAACTTTTGAACTTTTGCCAGTGTTCTATAAAGCTTTCCAACCTTGAAACAGGTACTATGAAAAAATGTCTTCCTGAGCATGGACAGGTCAGTTACTTGGAAAAAAGTCTTGTTGAATTAACGGATATTGAAGTTAAGAATGTTTCCTTTGCTTTTCCTGTAATTTCACCCTTTTGAAGTAGAGTTTTATCAATCATATAGTTGTTATAGTTACATACAAAAGCACTTGTCATTATTAAAATAACCTATTGTCCAGATAACACCGTGTTGTAAATGCCATCAGCACAGCTTGCTTAAAGTCTCAAAAAGAGCCCTGGTAGTTTGTGCAAAATGTGCTTTGTTCTATTATTGGGTTATGAAATACATTTACACTCTCTATTCATTTGTTTACACTAGCCTTAAGCAACTAAATGAATGAATTTGTATGTGTTGTTTTTCTAACAAACTCAACAGTGCAGCATTTTTCTCTCTTGCTCGCTCACTGACTTTTCTTTTTCTGTCTCTCTCAACTCTTTCTTTGTAGTAATCCTAATGGATAAGAAATGCTAGCAGGAAAGCAGTATTTCAAAAGCTGAGGGGGAAAATTGTGCTGGCTTGACCATATTCAAGCAGCAGATTCTTATCTTCTATTTCAAAGCCTATTCACAGGAGTATTTCATCCGTATTGTTCTCTCTGGCTCCCAATTACTGGACGAAATGAACCAGGCCTCCTCTCCATATATATGCCATGTGCAGAGCAAAGATATTCAATTCAGTCAGCAAATAGAGGGGTCCAAGCACTCTCTCAGTGAGAATACAGACCACTTAAGATGATGATACATGTTTTAAATGATGCAGAGTTGCTGTTTGAGCACTGTTCTTCTTTTGAAACATATTCTGCACTAATTTATAATTTATAGCATTCTGAAAAAGCATGTAATTACTTTAGCATTCATTTAGCTGTGGGGATGAATGCTCCAATAGCTAATCAGTATCAAGTTGTGAATTATACACAGCATGAAAAAGAAAGTCTTTCAAGGAAATAAAATGTTGAGACTACAGGCAGTAATATACCCCACTTAATGTAAAATTTCCTTTTTATGGCACAACACCAGTTTGTCTTTTACAGTATTGATGCCAGTGTTAAAGCCTTATGCATCGGCCGAATATTTTGAGATATTTTATGTATGGCACATCACGCAGTGTGAGTATGTGGTATTTTATGATAGATTTGTGACAGGACTGGATCTGATTTATCCTTTTTTCCTGTATGATGATATCAGCCCATAAGAATGAACATTTGGGGAAAGTCTCCTAATTGCAACTTTTCTGACCAATATTGTGAAGGCGATTTAAACGTGATTGTTTTCTATATATTAAGCTCCAGGCCTTGTTTTGCCACTACATCCTTTTTTCAGACATTGTCAGGATCAGAATCATGATATTTTCCCTGTGGTAACTCGGGAGGCAAATGGATTTGCCATTTTTATCTCTAATATTAATGCTTGTATAAGTTTCACTTGTTTACTTTTGTCAAGTTTCAAAATTTGATACATCTTGATTTGTTTACAACGATGTATTATAAATGGAGCAGATATTTGTTTGAATTTGTGCTGAACTCTAGAGTGACTTATATACTGACTTAATGACTTTCTGTCTTATTAGATCAGACCTATTTATAGGACATCACACACGTTCAGCACTCCACATGACAACTAAGAGAAAGTGATATTATTCATTGCTTGTGATGCTATTCTCTTGTGAGACCAGAATAACATTGCCCATTTTAAGCAAAGACAGACTGACCTCAAGGGGACACAGCAAAGTAACCTGCTATTATTATACATAATCACTGACCCCCATGGACTTAAGAGTGAATAGACCATTCATTTCAGGCATGGGCTCTGATATTCATCTCTGTTTTCCCATTTGCAAACTAAATGAGACAGAACTGAGTATTTTGTAGATATATGCTTAGAATTAAGTCTGTGGAATTAAGGAGTTAATTATTTGAAAGGTAATGACATTGCAGTTTTGTTTGGTTGCTGCTCAGTGGGCGAGCAAATGCTTTTCATTAATAGCACACAGGTCCCATGTGTGCTTTAATTGCTGCCAATTGGATCTGGCCAATAACACTTAATTATAGATTAAGGGCTAAATATGAAAACACTTCATGGCTTACTGGCTAAGCCAAGGCCCTTTATTGTGTAAGTTGTATTGTGTTTTCGACCAATAACTTGTTTTTTGCCTTTGCACAGCGGTTGAACAAGGGCACTGCTCCATTAGTAAGCTTATGGAACGGTGCTATTATGTCAGCAGAGCTCTCTAGGATGTTATGAAGATGAAGAAAGGATCCTAATCCCTGTTTTTTCTTAGGAAGATTTGAAAGATGATGAGGCATAGGGTACGTTTTTGAAAGTCAAAACCTGAAGGTAGTAAGTGTTATGAGATGAGGAGTATTGGAACAAATAAAGCACACTCTTTAGAAAAAAGCCCCAAGTAGAGTGATTCTGATGACCCCCACTTATCTTTAGAGGAGAGTCATTTCTGTTATAAGCCTTTTAAAGTGGATCTATAAAGAACCATGAAGGACTGGCTCTCCCTAGCAGTTAAAGATTCTCCCTAACCCTAGAAAGAATGTGTTTTTCTTTACAAATTGAGCATAGGCCCTATTAAAATGGCTGAGAACGTTGGAAAGGCTATGAGGAGAATGTGCACTAAAATAGAATCTGAACATTTCAGTTTGCAGTTATATATATGAGCACCATTATCACTGCAAACCTTGTACAGCACTATAGAATTTGTATTAGTTATATGGTCGAGTAATTGTTTGTTGCGAAGATTTCATCCAGAACCCCACAATCTTATCGGGGATCTTTTTTAAAGTAAACCTTTTTATCATGTTAGTTCACATCCCTGGTCATATTAAACATGTCACATATGTCATTTAAAAGACAACATTCATTAATCTTTTTGTGATTTTTCCATATTTCTTTTCCATCAAAGTCTAGTGATTTTTGCTCACCTCTAAAACATCATCTGATTTATGTCACTGTGAACCGGCAGGCCAGAAAAATAGCATGAACCAGTAATAGTATGTTTTACTTCCTACTCCATCACCCCACAGAGTGAAAATGCTCAGTTAGCACAGATATCCTCCCTTATACTGTGTTTTAATTGGACATACATGATGGTATGGAAGGAAAATGTGTTATGATTTTTGATCCACATTGACTTTAAGGGTATATATGTTAAGAATGACCAACTCTGATGTGTAACCTCCTCTGCAGGTGAATGGGAAGGACTTATCGAGGGCCAGTCATGAGGAAGCAGTTGAGGCCTTCCGCAGTGCCAAAGATCCCATCGTGGTCCAGGTGCTCCGGCGGAACCCTCTTCCACGAGGTCAAGGGTCATCTCAGGATGTTCATCTGGTAGATGTGTGCACGCAGACAGACATCACCTTTGAGCACATCATGGCTCTTGCCAAACTCCGCCCAAGCAGCCCACCCGTGCCAGACATCTGCCCCTTTCTGCTTTCAGACAGGTAAGACCTGCTGACCCTGAGGAGAACCACAGAACACAAATGTTTCTAATCTGAGAGATTAGAATCCAAGCCAATCAAGTCCTATTTTAACAAATTATAAATGTTTATGGTAACAGTCTGTTCAAATCCAAGAAAAAGGGCCTACATTTGCAAGTTAGCACGTGTATCATACTGTGCACATACAAAGTATAAAGTGGTTTAAATGCAGCATATTAAAATGAAAGGTACACCAAACACGTTAGATCAGTGAGTCAGTTTGTATCACAAGTTAACATTGAATATAAAATGGTTATTTCAAAAAAGTAATCTAAAAGAGTGATAGTATGTGCACAGACTTAAATGTAAGTTCACTCTCATATTTAATCCAAATTGTACATCCCCAGATATAGTGTTCTTAAATTTTTGCACATTTTCTGTTTAATTTTGATTCATTTAATTAATTTAATTCAATTAATATTCTGCTGCTGCTACTGTGTGTGTGTGTGTGTGTGTGTGTGTGTGTGTGTGTGTGTGTATATATACACACACATCACTGTTGTCAGAACAAAACCTAGTATTTCCAAAATGGTAACTTTACAGAAGAAGGAAATAACATTACATTTAATGTATGTCAGTGAAACCAGAATTACTTTTAAATTAGGTCAAAAAAAGACAAAAAATGGAGATACAAGGTTTTGTCTCGACAACAGCAATTATCCATATATATATATATATATATATATATATATATATATATATATATATATATATACACACACACACACACACACACACACACACACACACACACACACAACCACTTTATTACGTTCACCTTTTCAGTTGCTTGTTAACACAAATAGCTAATCAGCCAATCACATGGCAACTTGCTTAAGTGCAGACCGAGCATCAGAATGGAGAAGAAAGGCTTTAGGGGTCGCCAGAGCGGATCATCTGCCTCCATCTTGCCCTTTCCACTGCCTCCTCTACTTTTACACCAACCATCTCCATGTCCACCTTCACTACATCCATAAACCTTCTCTGAGGTCTACCTCTTCTCCTTCTAACCGGCAGCTCCATCTCCAACATTCTTTGACCAATATATCCACTATTCCTCCTCAACACATGTCCAAACCATCGCAACATATGTAATGTAATGATTTGGTAAATTAATTTGGTAAACTGGTTCTACTTTATTCAGGATTTTCAGTAATTTGTGGGATTTCTCTTTATGCATGCTTTGGCCTGCTCTCAACTGCAGTTGGCTGGTTTCCCTCCCACACAGGTCCCATGGGCATCTGCAGGAGTACAGATCTCCACCATGTTCAAGCCTGCTGAGTTTTCTGCTGGAGTAGAAAGTTTAGTTTCATTCTAGCCTTAAGTTAAGTTTATAACATGAGCACTAGACTTTGTAATTCACCTCCACAAACTCTTCAGTCTATATGTGTTCCTAAATAAAGGCTCTGGATTCTTAATGAACTTTAAGAGCATCTGGGGGTTTCCTGGAAAACAACAAAGAAAACCAGAGTGCTTGTTTCTTTTCTTTTTAATTTACTTGTGCTTGTTCTCAAGTTCCTCTCAAAGGAGTCACAAACTGTGAACAAGATAAAGTTTTGCATAAAGAATATCTAGGTTTCTTCCCCAGAGACAAATGGCAAACAAGCTGTGTGGAGCTTTTCTTACAGAATGCAAAGTCAATTGAGACAAGCTCTCTCACGTGCAGACAGAGACTGCATGTAGGGGACGTAATTAATACGGCACAATGGCCTTTCAATAATTAATTGTGTAAAAATTTGTCACCCATGCATGACCCGTGTTTCATTTTGAAATTCCATTCGTGGTACGTGCTTTGATTTGGACTTCACAATTCCTTAATAGTCATTATATACCCAGAAGAACTCGGTGGACTTGGTTGGATATCCCATTGTAGAAGCACAAGAAGTACTTTTATAAGCTTTAATATAGAGTGTTGTAAACCTTTTTTGTCATATCATCTCATTTTAGAACTCACTAACTAATGATCACAGAACTTTTAGTTGAAGATGTTCTTGTCATAACCAGAGCCTCTCAGTGTTCCTCTGCAGTAGTGTGAGCTTTACAAGGTAATTAAAAGTAAATTGACCTATAAAATAGAAAAGCATAGACACCTACATTAAGATGAAATTTATTCCTACATCCTGTAGCAGGATCCCAATGTAATCAACCTGCCATAAAACCAACACTGCTGTTGGCTCCTCATGTGCCATCAGATGCCGCAGACAGAATAGAGATTTTATAGATCCAACAAAATGTGTTTTGTCTCAGTGTATCTCAGAGCAGATCATAAAACAGATGCAATTTTGCTGTATTCATATACTCAGCGGGGCACACCACATGGCAGATGCAAAAAATAAACCATTCTTGCATTTACAATACATAGCTGGTTATACAAAGTGGTTTGTGGGTGATATACAGTGAAATGTCCATCCTGTATGCCATTGCTGTACTGCTGCTGTATTTTTATACATCTAAAATGCAGTGCAACAAATTATTTATAATGTATAAAACTTGCATTGGCTGTTTTTTGTCAGTCCTGTTTGCGTACATATTGTTTGTCATGATTTACATATTCCCGCATATAGCAGCATATGGAAGAGTATATTTCTTTTCCTGGTTGTCTGGAATAATCTCCCGTGTTATAAAAGTGGGCTTGTTTGTGTGTTCTCCCCAAGGACAAGGGTACAGGATAAGGAGGAGGGGGCTTCATTATGGACTGAAGGCTTTATAGTGATTAATTAGAGACAATGTCCTATTCCTCTCATGACATCATCATTGAGAATGTATGACAGACATTTTACTCACCTGTCATTGCCGTCACAGGAAAGGACAAAGACACTGTGCATTGGGGGGTGGGGGGGTGATTAGAAGCTGTGACATGCCTTTCCTTTTTCCAGCTGCTCATACCTTCAGTCACAACATTCACTCGCAACTCATCTCTCCATCTCCCTCACTATGCTTTTTTTGTACAGAACATAAATATACACATCAATAAGTAAATCATAATAAAATATTTCTCCTACTTACAAACATGATATGGATTGAAATAGATGGTGTGGCTGGATATTTAGTCTGTGGACACTAGTGTGTGCTTCCTCTGAGACACTTTAGCCAGCATCTCTTTGAAAAAACTAACACAGTGTTGTTGGACAGCTAACAGGCATTGTGCAGTGTGATGGGGAGAGGAAGGGCAATTTAGTGAGACCAGACTTTGGCTTCGCTCTCAGATGGCTGTGGAATCGCCGGTGACTAAATTGACAATGTGTTGACAGTAAGCCCAGTTCTTGCGTTTACGTTAAGCAAAGTGGGGTGATTTTCAATTACATCTCACTCATTTCTATAGAAACTGCTGCAGTTAATTTCATTTATGGCATTTGGAAGACGCTTTTATTCAGAGCGACTTTTGACAGTCTACAGCGTAGAAGGCAGAGGTGTTACCCACTACACTATACCATAGTATATATTTCAGCATGCTGAAAGCAATAAAAAGTGAAGCTTTTCTCAATAATATGCAAATCAGAAGAAATTTTGCTGGGCAGCAGCCAGTCAGAATGTTGAAACGGGCTGCTCTGTTTAACATTTTGGATCACATTATCCATCCATCCATCCATTTTCTAAGCCGCTTCGCCGTCAGGGTCGCGGGGGGGTGCTGGAGCCTATCCCAGCGGTCATCGGGCGGAAGGCAGGATACACCCTGGACAGGTCGCCAGTCCATCGCAGGGCAGATCACATTATTATTATTATTATTATTATTATTATTATTATACATTATTAAATCTGTTCTCTAAAATAGGTGTTGATGGAAAAAATTAGTGGGATATTTTTAAATTAGTTCACATTCTTAAAAAGAATATTAGACCTTTTTTTTTTTTTTTTTTAACCTGCATTTCATCAGAGCTTAATTAGGTTACAGCTCTGCCTGGGCACCTTTACGTATTTGCATTTTAGTGACAAACCTGCAAAGTGGCAAACAAACAGCGGGGTAAGCATTTTGCTTCACTCTAATGTAAATACAGCGTTATATGTCACCACTTGGGAGCCAGAATTAACTTTCAGCACAATTTCTCTGCTACTTTTTTGTGAACTACTCATTTGGTAAGCTGCAAATTTCAGGTCAGTTGAATAAATGAATGAATAAAATTTTACACAAAACAAATGTAGATCATCAGTGTTTTTCTTTTGCCATGAATCGTGTTGATGTAACACAATTCACTCACATTTTGAAACACATTTGAGTCATGTGCAACAGAATGACACAGCTGAGTCATATAAATTCAAAACACAGTTTTTCCATTGCACATTCTCTCTCTTTGCCCATAGCTGCCATTCTCTGCACACCATCGGTCAAGAGTATTATGAAGGAAGCGAGTACCTCTCCACCATGCCGGCTGATGCTGAGAGGACGGATGAGTTGGAATATGAGGTAAGACTCCATCCTGTTTCCTCCTGTCAAGTTTATTAATAACAATTGACACCCAGCCAGCATGACTCCCCATAATAGACCTTTCCCAATCATAAGAGCAGCCTGGCTGGTAATAGAGTCCCCCGGGCTGTCCCCATGGGTCCACACTGACAGATGATGGGTCACAGACATGACCTAGGACGCATGATCACAGGCTGGTAAATAAATGGAGGGGGTGGGGGCACGCTGTTGCCCTTGGTTGCTGAGCCGAGACCATTGTTGCATTTTATATTAATATTACTTCATTTGGGGTTTCTTTTAGTTATGGTCATTCTGCTCCAACCAGTCTGGTTCTGCAGACACTCAGACCATGTGCTTATTTCCATGTTTAGCCAGATCGTTGGCCAGCTTGAAGATTGGCTAGATTGCTTTGCGTCTGTTTCCTGATTGTTCAGCCTGCAACACTTTAGCCCCACTCTTTTGTATTAGAGTTTCAGTTTTCAGGCACAATATGGGGCTGCCGGTCAGAACAGAGCGCATTCACCTATATCAGTCAAGACACACTGCCAAAAATGGTCTTGTACAAGTTAATTATGATCACGTTTGGTAAATTTCTCCTCAACAAATGTTACAACTGGAACTCAAGGAAAGAAATAAAATACAAGAAAAATATAAGATTTGGGCCATTAAAACAATCTCACCACCGCTAATGGCTCTATGCATTGACACAGACAACCATTTGACACCCTGTGGACCAGTTTACAGTCAGGGAGAGAGCAAATGTTGCAGGTGGTATCAGCAAGTGGTCCACACCATGCCTTATAAACTCAGAGCACTGCATTGTTTTGGTCAAAAAGATGCCATTTAGCAGCAAAATGTTGTTTGAAGTACGCCTGCTTTCCAGTTCTTCCAACAATAAAGGCAGCATACTACTTCTTTTCTATATACTAATAGAAAACAGGGAAATACACAGACAGCTCCTGTTCCACATTCTGATGCATTTTTTCTATGCGTGACATGAACATAATTGCCATAACTACTCTAGAGACATATATTGCCAGATATCGCCAAAATGCATTGCTGACTAGATGTTGGGTACGAAAGGGTTAAAAGCAATAGCATGGTCCATGTCATTTAGCACCACAGTGTTTCTTATTGTGTTATACATTGTAGAATAAATCATAATGATGTCCATATGAATGGGCCCACTCCAAATCCACACCACAGCACTTCTGTAACACTGATTTTGATTGTTTCTGCCCCATGAGTGAGTTTGCTCATTATATACATGTCACTGCTCTGGAAACATATAACGGCACCTTCAGAACTCTCGTTAAGCTATGCTAGTCCATCATAATGTCAAGAGCTGTTCATCTTGTTAAATTTTTTCTTCCATCTTTGTGTTGAGCTTTGATAGATGATGTTATCAGCCATCTTACAGAATAGTCCACTGTAGATGATGAATTTCTTTTTCTACATACTAGTTTTTGTTGTGATCCACCAAATTGCATCACTAGCTTGGAGATTTCTTTATTTCCAGGCCATTTGAGGGAGGACAGTCTGTTTGGGAGCTTTGAATGATATATGATGATACCTTAGTCTGCTTGATTCATTTGAATTTGTTCAAATGCTTTTGCCCCACCAAGCATGAGCTTCAGCTCCTCTTCGGAGATTTACACATCCGCTCGCGTCTCCTGCTGCTGGCATTAAGTCAGAGCAAATATATTATATTAAGTGCTGATCAACATGGCTCATTTCTGTGAACTAATCCTATTACATTGTATGTGTTCTTTTTATTTCATGCTTGGAAGGATAGATTCCAGGGTAGAACGTACCTCCGCTTACCATATGTCAATAGGAACATCTTTGCACAGAGACAGGAGCCCACTTAGAAGAGATTGGCTTGTCTTAAGAAAATCTGGCATGAGACAAGGAAAATATTCTAGCTGCTGTTCCAATAGTGTGAAATGACACTTTGGAATGGCGTATTTTATTCATTTCTAAAGTCTGTCGCCTCATTGTTTGGAGATAAAAAAAAAATTGGAACACAGTGATGTACAGATGCTCGTGGAAGGGATGGTCTTGCAATGTTAAGTTTCAGATTATGGGGTTTATGGTAGATCTTGATATTGAAAATTGACATTACATTTTTATTTATTTGTTTTTGTTTGTTTGGATTCACCATTAGCTGAATTATCACCAGGAAGGGCAACGTTTTGTTTTTAATCATTATTGCCGTTTTGACTTACAGCAATCTGGTTATATGCACATGAGCATGTTATGTCTGACAATACAGACAAAACACTAGTATTGTGATTATATTGCTATATATTGCAGTTGTGATGCACCTTGCAATACATTTGAAACACATTGGTGAACAAATAATATGCCATGGTTAATGATTGGACTGCATTAGTTAGACCAAAATAATTAGCTATTTTTGGACTAAATTAACATATTGATTCAACAGAACATGCACAGAACCAGGACCTGTGATTTGGTCAAGATGCTCACGGCAAAAACATTTTAATTGGTTAAAGTGCTCATTTACAAATCGTAGCCTTCTGTGATGTCAGTATTGTAGAGGGTAATATTGTGATTAACAAATTGTTTTGTAGGCTAATGATCAGTCACTAAATGTTGGTGTGCTGTGTGCATCCTGAAGTTCTTTGAATGCTTAGATAAATGAAGGCATTCACACAATGCAGATAAACATACAATATACAGTACTGTGCAACGGTCTTAGGTAGCTGTGACAGTTATTAAAAATTATTTATCTTGTCAGTAAATGTAAATACAGTTCTTGGCTAGAAGAATACAGTTAGAAGATCACTGTTCCTGACATCTCCAGCCATTGTATGGATTTGTTAAAGTCCATCAGCAGCACACTTGATTTAATGAAGGATTGATTAGCAGAAATACTGGGCTTCATCAAGGAGAGCTTTGGAAATGTGGACGTGTAAAACACATGCATGAAAACACAGCATATATTTCACTTGTTTGTATTTATCCTAATGTTAGCGTTTTTGAACATACACATGTTTACTGCCCTAGAAAAATAGGTTTACAAATTATTTTCAGTACTCTATGTCCAAAAGTTTGTAGACCCCTGCTCATCCAACACTTTTTACAGTAACAGCCTCTACTTTCCTGGAAAGGCTTTACACTAGATGTTGGAACATTGCTGTTAGGATTTGAATGTATTCAGCCACAAGAACATTACTGAAGTCAGGTTCTGATGTTGGATGTTTAGGTCTGGATCACAAACTCCACTCCAGCTCATCCCAGAGGTGTTGGATGGAGCTCCATCACTCTAGAGAACAGAGTTCAACTGCTCCACAGCCTAACACTGGGAGGCTTTATACCCCTTTAGCCAACACTTGGCATTGAACATGGTAACTTCAGGCTCATGCGTGGCTGCTCAAGAGCATCTCATTCTATTGGCAGTGCTTTTCTCTTGAGATATACAAACTGTGCCACTGCAGTGCACCAGCTAAATTCACTAACTAGAAAGGGTGTCTGGATAGACATATAATGTAAACTATTTTGGTCAAGATAATACAGGCCTATCTTTAAAATCATATCAAGGGATTATCAATGTGCTTTATATATTGTAAGATATGTCACAATCACAGACAATAGCAATATAAATGCTCTGTGGTATGTTTTTCTACAATGTGTAGCAGTACTCCAGAGCTCCGGATGTGCAGATGAAGGATCACTTTCTTTTCTGTCTGCTCCAACTGCCCCCCCCCCCCCCCCCCCCCCCACCTCTTTTCCTACTGCTTTACTCACTCCATTTGCTATTACAGCTGCACAAATGCACAGCTATTATGACAGCATACTGAGCGTTCTGGCTGTGGGCAGTCATCTCCTCTAATCACTGCATCACACTCATTAATTTACTGTCATTCCTGCATTCCTCTCATCTGCGCTATCTCTCTGCTCTCCTGAGCTTTGGAAATCATCTGGCAAATGGAATGAGAGGAAAAGAGCAGGAGGCAGCGGAAGCGTTCCTGGGAAGAGACTTTGTAAAGGAGATCAGATGATGCTTTCAGATTTGACTCACTGAGGGAATAATGATACATTCTGACATTCCGACCTGTGCAAAGGAACCACATTGTTGGAGGAATATCCACTGGGGGCTGAACAGCAGGTGTTTTCTGCTGATAGCGATGCTTCTGATGCCTGTTTACGCTTTAAGTGCTTCCTCTCATTACCTGCAATATGCAGCCCAGCAGTGTTTTTTTTTTTATCTTAACAGACAGGCTTGTGATTTACCTCCAAACCTGTTAGTATAAAATCACTTCCTTATTCGACAGTCTAACTAATTACTCTGCATGTTTAGGTTTTATTTCATGGCAGTGTTGGGCCTTATCTTATTGAAGGCTGCTCTGAGATTTCCACCATGTTTTTCCTACATTTCTGTGAATAATAAAGGCATATTTCTTCAGATTTAGGTTATGAAGGCTTTAATTGGTGCTTTAAAGCTTCAAAGAAAATAGAAAATTCAAAAAACGTCAGTTTATCAATGTGTGTAGCAGTATGTGGCACTAAGCCCTAGCCACCCCTTCATTGGTTGTGATAGTATCAGTGGCTGCACCTCACTCACTTCACCAAAGCTTCTACTCACAGAGGCACTCAATTAAAGATCTGAGAGCTTGTCTGCTCGAGTGTCAAAAAAATGAGACGCAAAGCCTGACACTATAGTTGCTCCACTTTCGTCCCTCTCCTCTCCCCCCCGCTCACATGTTGCTCTGGGGGGCAATTAGCTGTGCAGGCCTCTGCACCGGTGGGCTTATGTCGGGCTGCCACTGTTTGATGAACACAGGCAGGGAATAAGGAGGAAGTGTATGTGACCCCTGGCACTACACACACCAGATGGCTCTCTGGTAGCTTCATTTGTCCCCCTCCTCTCCCTCTGCCTTCCTTTGAGTTCCTCAATTTTTCCACTCAAAGACCTGACATGCCTGACACATGTGGAACCGGTCAGGCTACAGATGTCAAAGGCTAAATCATTTCTTGTATTTTGGCTCTGATTGCTCTTTGGCTCTGACCACTGGCCAGGCAGCAAGTCACCAAGTGGAATTCTAGTGTACAGGCCAAATATACACATTATTTATATTACAAGTGTCTAGGTTTGAAGGTTCCATTTCTGTGTGAGACCAGTACAAGTAAAGTTATTGTACAGTGGTGGTCCAACCAGAAAACAGTCATGCAAAATACACAGTAGAATGTAGTGAAGGCTAAGGCAATATGCATGACAGTGCACATGAAATATGTCAACAGTACAGTGAAGAATTCAATAATAATGCTTTAATTGTATCATAAGTAGCTGATTTGATGTTTAAGTGGGGTAGCAGCTGAGGGGGGCCTGCTAGAAAAAACAGCTTTTTTCAGCAGCACACAAGAGCAAACACATTTTCCTCACATATAGATTTTTGTCTGTTGTGGCCCCACCTAGGGTTTCCAGATTTCAGCTGGAGCAAAACCAGACTGACAAGGTGTTCAAAATAGTAAAGGTACCATTGGTCCAAAAGTGAACAGCTGGAAGCCCAAGTTCCACCCCACATTGTTTGTTATTGCCAAACATCTACTCTTCTGTGTTATGCCATTAGCTCTGAATCAGATCTCACAGTAATGATGCATCTTCACTGGTCTCTTTAGGACAGACTGATAATATTATCTGAAATACATAGAATAACTTGGTTAAAGTCATGCAGTTATTCATACTTGCAGTTCATTTTTCATCCCAATGAAGTAAGCATATATCTTGTGAACATTAGTGGAAATCTGTAGTAGATCAATTGTTTGATTATCTGTAGAGGATTATAAAATCTGCTGTTTGGTTCTGTATGAGAGTTTTGTGTACCCAGCCACAGAGCAGAACCAGTTTGTGAGTGAAAGGTGTATTTCAGTTTGTGCTCAGAACATTCTCATATACTCACTCCACTTCCTGCGGATCTGCTCTGATGTCTGTCAAGTCAGTGTATCAGAAAGTAGGGTTGGGCAGTATCGTTACATTTATCATTATCATGATAAACTACATGACATTATGTTAAAATAAGCATATTTTCATAGCATTGGTGCTTAAAAATGACTGATTATCTGCATGTTTCTTTACATAGAGAGCATGATCAGTCCTGTTTAAATGGATAAAGTGCAGCACAATATCCGAAATGCTTAATACAACTTGTGGTCATAGGCTTTGGTAGTGTTTTAAATGTGGCATTGCTGATTATTTTCTGTCTGTTTTAACTTATCAAACTTAAGGAAAACACAATATTGCGTGAATTTTTGTGATACTGTGCATCATAAAAATGTTGTGAAGTATTGATATATATATATATATATATATATATATATATATATATATATATATATATATATAATTTGCCATATTGCCCACCCAGATCAGAAAGTTATGCATTTGATATACATCTCAGTTGACTTTTCCTGTTAATATTCAGTCTTTCTAGCTGTGTTTCATAAATAAATATGAGTTTCTAACCTCGATTCTCTTCTGCCCTGGTGAAGTATGTGCATGGCTTTTACATTGTGAAAGTGATGGTTTTGATTTACATATATTTGAAGACAAATTACAACTGACACAATTTGAATAATTCTCACAGTTTCATTCTCTTTTTTTTTCTGGTATAAAATTTAAGAGCAGTCGACATTATGAAAACACATTGGTCAATAAAGCCTCATAGAGTGAATGCTGCGTGTACTATTAACTAGTTTCATTTGTGCTGGCAGGAGTTCTGTCTGAGAGCCGTCTGTGGTGGTTTGTTAAAGTTTTGTTTTCAGGAAACTGCAGTTGGAATCCTAGTTAGGAGGCATAAATTGTAGCTGAACCCTCTCTCACCAACTCCACAGTGGAGCAGCCAATGAATTTTTCATCTGCACAGCTTCTCTGTGGTTAAAGCTCAGCAATCACTGACTGAATAAATTAATGCTTATTAGCATAAGTACAGCTTATTTACAAACTATATATTAATATTAAAAAGGAATCGGCATATTAATGCACCGATATTCTTGGAAGTGGAAGTTAAAACTCTTATTTATTAAGATGTTTGGGTAATTTGCCCGATCCAGATTAAATATTTCATGCATGGATACATAATTTCAGATGGCTGTTTACTTGGTGGTTTGGTGTTGTGAGTGTGACTGTGAGTGAGAACTCCCCGCACAAAATATTTGTCCTAGAAAAGTGCAACAAAACTTGAAGAGGTTATTTATCAGAAACCAGTCAAAATGTCAACATCTAACATTATGACTCTATTCATGTTGTAGGAGGTGGAGCTGTGTCGTTTGAACAGTCAGGAGAAGCTCGGCCTCACTCTGTGCTACAGGACAGATGATGAGGATGACATTGCAATCTACGTGTCAGAGGTTGGTATCATTTTGGAAATGCCAGCTCAATCACACAGCAAAAAATAAATAAAACGGGATCAGCCTTAACAGTGTGACTTTTCACACGCATACTAAATAAATGTGGATAAGTGATCGAGATTTTTTAGCACTGTGCCAAAACAGCCACTATGAATAAAGCCAGACTACAACACTGTGGGAATATCACCCATTGCACTAGCCTGAGCTTATTTGGCAGCCCTCACAATAAAATGACAGCTCAACTATCACACAGGTTCATTTATTATACATGAAAGAGGAACAGAGATGTAGTTTCCTCTGTATTAAAATGTAATTAGTTTTATTATACACCTAACGGAAAATATTAAACATATTAAAATAATACAACTGCAATGGCCCGGATTGATCCAGAAACAGCTGTACATTTAGTCCTAACATAAGAGAACAGACATCTGTAATCACTGTAGGCAATCATGGCCTTGAACATATAGCTGAAACTCAAGGCACCAGCCAAGACAGGATGGCAAACTGGCAGCAAAGAAGGGCATAAGCCGGCTAATCATCAAATTGTAGTTCCATGAATTTCACCCCAGGTATACCAGCCTCCACCTACAAATGAAGAAAGGACCTAAAGTTAAAACAAAGGTCAGCAACAGTTGGTTTGGGCTGCCAATACAGAACATAACCTAGAATTTAACCAAACAAAAAAAACAACACATTAACAAAAAAAAATCCAACATAACAGTAATCAAAACTTTGATGAGGAGAAGCTTTTCATTAATTAAAAAAAAGATACACAAAAAAAGAAATGAAGGGCAAAGACAGCAGCAGTGCATCGACTGCTCACTTTAAAACAAACAGTACATGTGAGTTGATGCAATATGATTGCAATGGCATTGGCACAAGATTACCTGCATATTATAAAACCAACACATTGCAGTATATGCTGCAGACATATGTAGGACGGGAAACTTGAAACCTAAACACAAACAAAACAGTTAAAAAGACATTCAGTATCAAATTAGCGTTACAAATAAAATTATGCTCAGCATACCCCTTCATATATCCAAACCCCAGGAAGCAGATTTCAATCATTATTTGCCTGAAACAACATTAGAAACCTGCCATTTTAAAGATGCACAGAATTAACACAGGTGCCGAGAATTACAAATTTTTGGTCAAGCCCTTAAAGGTACACTAAACCTGGTTACATAAATATCATTTGTATATTCTTTGAAATTAATAGTACACAATTAACAATATACTCTAAGGGCCAGTATCACAGACTATGATTAAGGCTAAGCCTAGACTACAAATAATTTCCAGTGGTGTTTTACTATTAACACAGCATTTTAGAATAGACCTAATCCATGTCCAGGATACTTAGCACTAGATTGAAGTATTTTGACAAAAACTGTTGTCTGCTACAGTTGCTCATTGCCAAAAGCAGTTTAAGTTTATGCGATTATGGATTAATAGTAGTTTAACTACATCACTATAACATAATTAAAATGGTTTCTTTAGTTAGCAAGGCCCTGTCTAAGTTATCATGTTCTGCCTCTGATACAAACTGGTCCTTATTATGGCCATAATATTGGCATAAAGGTAGCAATACGATAAACAAAGTACTGTGACTGACAGCATATCTTTATAAATAAAAGCACACAACCAAACACAACTCTACTATTTTGAAACACTGGTAAACGCATGTTCATTAAAAATGTAGGAGATCTGCTGCATATCAGTACCAGCAAGAGACCACCCATTTTCTTTCTGGTCTTTGAGGCTTTCAGAGATGTTGACTCTCCCTCTGAATTGTTTGCGGACAAAGAATAACAAGCCTATGATGATTATAATTACCCCTTCTAAGAATACAGCATGATCTGCTAGAAAGGCATTTGGGCTGCATGTCAATGAGACAGAAAGACCCCAGTGCAAATATGACTTAATCAAAAGTGACATTTGAATTTGATACTTCTCTCCTGGCTACTACACTGTGTACTGGACTTAATAGGCATGTTTGGGTAGTTTTATTTGTCATGGCATTATGGCTTGATTGAAGGTTTCCTCAATGTGCAAAGTAAGAGCACACTAGAATAATATGAACGAGATGTTAATGACATGGTTCTGTAACACACTGATTATGGGGACTTGTTTTAGACCCGAGTGCTGTTGCATTAGGTTTATTTGTGTAGTGTTGTCCTGATTGTGACAAGAACATTGACAAACAGCCCTTTGACACAGTTTACATTTTAGTTTACATTGGCACTGGTTACAGTATAAGCTGGTTTTAGGGCCGCTGCTAAATATTGCCAGCAAATTACTAGGAAATCGAACTGAGTGTGGGATGTGACAGCAACAAGTGAGAACTAACATTATACCAATACCCAAACACAGGACAGATATATTGAGTAATTCAGAGTACTAGCCATGATGGGCTTCAGGTTTATTTGTTTAGCCTATTATTGCTGTATCAAAATGAACTGCCTCAAATATAGCAGTTTATTTGCTTGTCTATCAATGAGGATTTGAATGGTCCTCTGTGAAGAAATGAAGTGATGCTCTTTTACTGCTCTTTACAGACAAGCATTTAAATCCTTAGAAATTAGTTACATAGAAATAAGCAACTTCAACTTCAAACTGGTGCTTTAGCAGGGATTTTTGATAAAACCTTTGATCCGTATACAGTGTATCTTGTTTGGGCCCTGGTTCATATATAAAAATGCAGAAATTGATTATTGTAAATCTGCAGCAACATGCAGATATATCACAGTAGTTTTGTAAACAATTTACTGTGTTACTGTGTGCAGCTCTTCTTTAACCCCTTGAATGGTCAACGCCCACTGGTGGGCCCAGAGTTTTATTATGCACTTCTACAACCTCAGAATAGCTCAGCCAGTTTGCATTGAAGTCCCTGTAATTACTAAATAATAAGCCTTAGGATGTAATTAGCTAGGATTTTAGGAATATTGATTTACTGCTAACATAATGTAGCACTGTTACCATTACTGTTAGTGATGCAACTAGTAGCCAGTAATTCACTATAATTTAACAGTCTATTGTTTCATTCCATATATTGTACAGAGGTCTGGGGCTACTTTTCATTTATTTAATTTCCAATCAAAAAGTAAAAATGAATCTTTCAGGAGATTTTCCGAGGACATTAGATATAAGATATTCCAGGAAGGAAGTGGAAAGTCAAAGGAAAATAAATGAAAAAAAACAGGACTTAATTTGAAATGACTGACATACAGAAAATGAGACTCCCAACAACCGCACATGACCTGGAAGACCACCAAACCCATCACCAGATAAATAGCACTTAAATCGTTCATCTTTGAGAGAGAGAGGAGAAAATCAAGCTCCACTCTTACTTTAGATCTGAAAACATCCACAGCTGTTTCTGTCCATCTTTCTACTGTGAGACGAATAACTCAACTCTGAAAGAATGTGTAGCTGAGAAGAAGCCCTTACTGAGAAAATGAAACAGACAAAAACAAGAATATTTGCAAACAAAGCAGCTGCTGGTGGTCTTAGAATAATTGGGATTATGTGGATTGTGAGAAGCAGAAAATGTAACCAACTTCTAATGCTGAACTTTGGAGGTGTTGAAAAATATTCCTGCAAATTTATTTGAAAAACTGAAAGCAAGTCTCCTGAAAAGAACATTAAACATAATTATTTTAATTAAAAAATCTGACATTTGTTTAGGCTTCTGTGTAATTTTCTTTTAAAGATACAATTTCTGCTTTTTTCTCTGATGCTGAAAAATGAATAATTCATACTTAATGGTCATTTTGATGGGAAATGAAAAATAGTGATCTGTGAGCCATATACTACTTGATATCCTATATGCCTTATGCACCTGTAAATAACTGTAAATTGTTCAGTACGGCAAGTATTAGCCAAAACACTGACATACGCCCACCTCTCTCTTGGCACTGCAAAAAATGACTGCTTCCAAAAATCATGGTGTGTGTATGTTAGACAGATTTGGTCGAGGGGGTTCTTCTCCCACTTGTTGGCACCAAATCCAAAGCCACTGTCCTCCTTTCTGCCAAACTTGCTCCTAGATTCATTTGAAGTCAACTCGGAGCCGCAAGGTACTTGCAGAAGAGACTCCTGCTGAATATAGATATGCTGGCGCCAGTCAGTGGTTGCAGGCTTATTAAAATCTTCACTCCATAAAATTGAAGACTACAGATGCGTGGCCTGTGCTATCTGCCATATTATACGCTGCTCTTGATGTACTGCCTTTGCTCTCAGTTGTAAAACTGTGAAGGAGGATCACAGTAATGCACTGTAATCCATTTTATGAGGAAAGTGTATTTGTATTGAAATTGTCCCTTTCACAAATGATTCAGTTTCTACAATAATAAACATAATAATAATAATAATGAAGTGATAACATTCATAACTATGTAAAAATAGGGATGTAAGGATGGCGCCGTAACAAATTACTGTGTGAAGAATCTTCGTCACAACCCATGAAAGACATGACTTTCATAGTCTATCTAGATAATCTAATCGACAAGAGAACAGAATGCTGTAATGGAAGCACTGCTTTAACAGATGAACAGGACATATCTGTGGCATCTTGTAGTGTGGCTGTCTCTGTCAGTATGATCGCACACTGTGGCAGGTCATCATTCGAAAGAGTTGGGTCTGGAGTGTGTTATGAAGATGGAAGACCTCAATTGTCAGTCATCTCTAGAGATGTGCTATGATTTTCCAGAGTGAAACAAATGAGGTGAGACAAGAATTGACTGGCCATTGAAAGATGGCGCTGCCCCTTTACTTAGTATCATTAGTCACAGAGGATCGTGGGATTGATAAACCTGTGAATCATGAGCCAGTCATGCTTTTAAATTTCCGAGAAATTTCAGAAGGTATGAATAATGCCTAGGGAATGTAAATGTAAGGGAATATTATTCTATATTCATAGCATTAGTGATTGATCAACAATCTGTTATATTTCTAAATTAAAAAACAGTTGTAAAAAAATTCTACCCATTGAAACAATGACTGTGAAGCTTTCATTTGAGGGCATATACCTCTATATCGGGTGAACCATATAATAATCCTTTTATACATATACACAGTCCTTTTATACATAGACCACTCATTTTAGGGGTCATCCCTGCATAATCTTAAATAAAACTGCCATGCAAATCGTTTGTAATTTGTTTATTACAGGAAGTCTGTGACTCTTCCACGTGTGCCAGATCTGTAATGCAGCCATTTTTAGTTTCTGTTTGTTTCAAGGGCCTTCTTCCATTCAGTCACTGAAATACATGTGCACCAGGGTTAAAGCAACTGATTTCCCAGTAAGGAAATATAATGTTTTTGCTCATGGAAAATCTGTAGTTGCTTTAATATGCTTTGGGTCATTGTTCTGTGTGATACTGAAATGACTGGTATTTGTGAAAAGGCTTTGATTCCTATAAGGTTCACTCAATAAACTTCACATAAGGTTCACGGCTGAGAAAAACGCTTTTAAGCCTAAGGCTTTTGCACAGTACTACAGATGACAATACACCTGAATCAAAGATAGTCATTGTTTCAATGTGTCCAGTTATGTAAAAACTGCTCTGTACATTCTTTTCATTCCTAATTATGCAATCTCACGCTTTCCCCTAGATTGGACCAAACAGCATCGCAGCGCGAGACGGCCGTATCCGGGAAGGGGACCGTATTTTGCAGGTAGATTTCAGCATGCCAGCCTCATTAGACACCCGTGAGGAGCTCTTTATGCCAGCAGAGCAGTCATTGTCTCACAGTTAGAGGCCTCTTTCATTTTTAATGGCTGTACATTAAGCCTGAGTGTAACCCCCCTCAGTGTTTCCCGGCTGTTACAGTGTCGGAGTCAGCAGTGGCAGCCCGCAGGGGTGTGCACACTTTTACATCCTGGTTTAGGAGAGAGAGAGAGAGAGAGAGAGAGAGAGAGAGCGCGAGAGAGAGAGAGAGAGCGCTTTAGCCTCTGATGGATCTTCGAAGTAGGGAGGGGGTCTCCACAGTACCATTACTTCGGACCCATGTTGTGGGGGTATGTGTAGTGTGCATGTGTGTGTGCACTGATGGGCCCTCCAGGGCAGGGAGGAGGTCTCCTTGGCATCATTAGCCTGGAGCAGTGTTGCTGCGCTGGTCACATCGAGAAGCTGATGTGTCCCTGTTGAGCATTTTAAAGTGCACTATTACAGCCTCTCAAGAGCTACTCTACTTCACGCTTAGGTATTTTTGGCTACAATCACACCTTTACTAAAGCGGTTCTTAATCTCCTTTTTGCTGACTGAGGCTATTGCAAGCAGTTATAGCTATTTAAGTTATAGTAGTAACTATAACTGTGTTTAGACTGCTTCCAGCTATCTGAAGAGGAAATCCACCACTCTACTGCCAGTTGCCTTTACAATGAAAAGAAAAGGCACATGCAAATAAAATGTAAGATTACTGTGAAACAAACACCAGTAATCCAGACACAGTACTGTGTTGGTCTCTGGAGCACAAATATAACATCACATGAAACGAATTAATGCAAGTTTTGGCTTCTGCAGCCTTTTCTTGCTAAGCTTTCCAGCTTAACTTTAAAAGGACCATATCACAGAAGTACAAATTTTCCTTGCTTTTTAAGTAAAATAGTTATCTTTCACTTCCCAATCCATACATTAAAAACTGGAAAAACAGCCTATTTTGAGTCCATAATGTAATGTAAATAACAGTATGGGCCCTGTAAACATCACCTGAAAAAAAAGAGAATCTGCTTTTCTCTTTGTCCACCCTCAACCTGGCTTGTTTTGGCATTCATAGAAATGCTCAAGCTTCTTTAATTGCCTCGAGGCTAGCGTTGTGAGTGTATGTCAGGCTAGTCTGTGTGGGTGGGTACACAAGCTTATTGATGTGTGTGTGTGTGTGTGTGTGTGTGTGTGTGTGTGTGTGTGTGTGTGTGTGCTGTTTGTAAATGCATACCTGGTTGTCTGTGCCTGTCACTGATTGGTGTGGTGCAGGTTTGCAGGGCAGATACTGTTATCCTTGCAGTGACTGCATCATTACTCATATCCCAAGAAAGATGGACGCTGGCTGTCACGGACTGCTTAATTGTGTGGCTGGTTGAATGTGAGCCGGTAGCACATCAACACTCTGTCACATGAGCGTTTACATTATTGCCTCAATAGTGACTGCTAAAGTTCACCTGGAATGAGTGTGTTGACCAATGTCCTGTTTCTCCAGCATGTCTGTCAGCCAATTCCATTCTTAATGCTTCCTATGGTATATTAAGCCAGTAAAATGTTCAGCCTTGACATCAAATCTGATAGATACACAGCTTTTACTTCTTCTGATCAGTGTAAAACCTTCTTTAAAAGAATCCCTTTAGCTGTTAAATTGATAGATTGGTGTAATAACTGAAATGTAGTCAGTCAGACTTATCTATCCTCTTTGGTGTTTGAAGATGTCTTCTTAAGTTTTACACTGGTGTTATGAGGCCAATGTAGCTTACAAATAACACAGGGGGTCTTAGTTGATGATTGACTACATTTGGAGTATAAGGGGAAACTTTGTCAATTTTTTTGCCCAACTATCACTTTAAGAAAAACTCTGGTGTCAAATACTCTAGAGACTAAACATGGGCCATATGGCAGACATACAATGTCTGATATGCATCATAATATTTTGTTTTTATGTGGTTTGCCAAGTTGCACCAGATAATAGTGCAGTATTTAAAATCAAAAACAGCACACAATGATTTTTATTCAAATATCGCAGACTTTGTTCAGGCTATAATAAATAAGGAAAAATTAAGCTCTCTTTGTAATGAAATATGCTTTTCACATATGTACACCTATGAATATGTTCACAATATGCATAGTAAAGCTTATTGTAAAATGTATCATTGCTCAACCTTACTGGAAGCATAAGGTCTTTATAGGGTTTGTTTTAGCTTCTTCGCTTTAGACTGAAACTAAGCATTGTTTGCTCTGTATTTTAACTCAGATAAATGGTCAGGATGTGCAGGACAGAGAAGAGGCAGTGGCTGTGCTCTCTAGTGAAGACTGCAGAAACATTGTGCTGCTTGTAGCCAGACCAGAGATGCCGGTAAGTAGACTAATACATATACACACTCTTATACTATATACACATGCATGCATGCACATATGCACACACACACACACACACACACACACACACGCACACACACATTTGTAGCCCCCCCAGACCAACACTGATGAATGCAAGAATACACACAGCATCTCATGCTATAATAGCCCCACTTAAAGCACTCTAGGACTCTTGAAGGTGTTGTCCTCCCGTACGCAGCAGAGCATAAACAGACCTGGCATTTGCTTTGATTTATAGAGGTGGCCATTTTGATTTCCTCCAGTAAACATGCTTGGGGCAGAGGATGTGCCCTGCCCTCTCCTCATGCTGATGACCAACACATTCACCCAGTCGTGTTTTATTTTCACGCACTGCCAGTGTAATTGACTTCCAGCCGTCACCCATAAAAACTAATAGCATACTAATACTGCACAGTTCAAGCCTCAGACCAAGCTGAATGGTCATGACAGGCCGGAGCAGCGGAGCTCATACAGCCATTAATGGACCTTCTTCTCTCTCAATGTAATTAAATACATCTCTGATAATAAATTTGAAACCATAAATATGGATTATGCTTTATGGACAAGCACCCAGCAGAGAGCTGATGTAAGAAATTAAAGGAGAGGGTCAGCAGGACACTAGGTTTCGTATTGATCATTTGATACGAGAGCTTGGTTCATTAAATGCTTTGCACAAAGTTTATTATCCTGCTGTAGAGCCGTCTAATGTGCACTGCAAAATTTCATAATGTAAGAGGTTCAGGCTTGTACATCGCTAAATTGTCATGATCATAGAGCATAGATGACTCTACACACAAAGCTTTTTGTACATAAACTAGAAGTGTCCACAGTTCTTGATTAAAGCTAACAGGGTTAGTTCTGTACTCATGCTTAGTCAAGGCTCATTAGAGTTTGTTACTCATGCTTGGTTTATGCAATACAGTCAAACTCTCTCCCAATAACTCACCCTCTCTTTCCTGTCTCTGTATCTCTGCAGTTGGATGATGCAGCCTGGCTGGATGATGAGCACAGTGAGTTTTTGGAGGAACTCAAAATGGAGATGCTTGAAGAACAGAGGAGAGAGGAGGAGGAGATGGAAAGAGCAGCCAGAGAAGAGGAAGAACAGGTGGGTGGTGGAAAATAGAAGAGCAGTGAGTCCTAGTAACCCTGTGCCGCATGGGAGCATAAACAGTAGCTTGTTCAGACCTTTGTGGGTTTTGCTGCAGATTGGATTATTTGGGATATCATGAATGTGTCTGACACACAATTTTGCATATTACTCTGCGTGACATGCATAGTTGATTTCTTTAGAATGAGAATTTTGTTTGATGTTAATGTGGTTTGATTTTAATATAGTTCCCCATAATCACACAAAAAGTACAAGTGTCTGAAATCTCGGTGACTATACTTTAACTAAGTGTAGAACCTCCACAATATGTCCAAACATGGTGTGACTGATTTTCTGGTTAGACCTTGCTGGAACCATCAAGAATGGTAGGGTGTTACAAATTGCCTACGTATTAGTTTCAGCAAAGTTTTTTCATCACACATTATATAGTGAGCATAACAGTGAGTGATCTTTGAATCTGATCTTTGAAACTTTTACATGAATTTCAAAATTGCTGAATGGATGGAATTTTTGAATTGACGTGGCATCTACTGCCCAATCTCAATATCCAGTCTTTTCCAGACTTACAGGCATGTAAATTTAACATATGAAGGGCTGTGTGGAAAGGAAAATACTCAAAAATAAATAAATAAATAAACCTCTGACCTTCCTGTTTAAAGTTTTTAACATGGTCACAGATTTGCTTAAGTTTGAATAGTAGAATAGAAATTGTGCATAATTGTAAATATTTCTTCTTCATTTTATTTGTAAGTTTTCTTTGTTTTAAAATTTTCAAATATCAAAAATATGTGAATATTCTAAAAATATCCTGATAACAGTGATTTACTCTCTCTGTTAATGACTCCCACATCAAGCCCCTTCACTTCCATCATTACATGGATATAGAGTTAGATTAGATTGGAGTTAGGTTGAGTTGAGGTTAAGGCTAGGGTTACTGTTAGGTTTAGAGTTATGGAAAAGTAAAGTCCTTCAATAAGCATTTAAAACAAATCAACAGTGTACCATGAAAATAATGTGTTACTCATTTTTGTGTTTTTTTAATGAAAATGCCTTATTTTATGAAAAAAAAAAGTTGCATCTCTGACTTCAAAAATGTCTCACTGTCATTAGGGCAGGAAGACAGATCCAGAGGACATCATGGCTGGTAGTGCTTCCTGCTCCTTCAGTCAAGAGAGGACATGTGGTGCTGGAGCCCAGCGCCACTGTTCTGACACCTCCGACCACAATGTTCTGGCCCAGATCCAGAAGAGGCTGTCCCAGTGTTTGCGGCAGCGGCGGGAGGCGGTGGGCCAGAGAAGTGAGTCCCCGGGGCTGGCTAGATGTTCTGGGGAGGGACTGGAGGGGGAGGAATCTGAAGGTGACCGCTACCAGCAACTTTTGGAGCTGAAATGCCAGATCCGTAACAGTGGCGAGTACGATTTGTTCTACAGCCGCAGCAGCACCATTGAGTGTAGTCTGACGGAGCAAAGTGGTGGGGTGGAGCGGGAGCTGCGCCTCCTCAATGAGGAGCTGCGCAGCATCGAGCTGGAGTGCCAGAGCATCATGCAAGCACACCAGCTACGGAAGAAAGACCAGCGGCAGTCGGTGCCAGCCAAAGAGCAGCTGCAGTGGAGTCCTCGTCGTGGATGTGGACAGCAGCAGGGAAGCAAACTGGCTAATATCAATGAGCATCCAGAGAAGTCAGACAAGGACAGTTCAAGTGCTTACAATACAGCAGAGAGCTCCCGCAGTACACCACTGGCTATGGACCGCTCTCCAGAGCATTCACTTCAGAGGATGGTCAGCCTCACCAATCAGAAGAACCTGAAGAGCAGTCTGAGCAGTCTGATTGCGGGATGTGGCTCACCCCCGTGTCCTGCTGTGAGGAGGGCTCCTAGTGGGAGCCCTGATCATAGTAATCCCTCAGAGTCAGAGCAGACTCCCCCAGCAGAAGACGAAAGCTCCCCAAAGAAGGGGAAGGCTCTAGACTCAAGGATCCCCTACCTCTCCCACCGTCACCAGCAAGCGGATGTTCCAGCCCATGCCAGGCACTACCAGAGCTACATGCAGCTGGTTCAGCAGCGTTCAGCGGTGGAGTACGGCCAGAGTCAGCTGAGCCTGCTGGCAGCAGGTGGCCCACAGGCCCCCCGGCCTTCAGAGCCCAAGATGGAGTGGAAGGTGAAAGTGCGGAGTGATGGGACGCGCTATATCACCAAGAGGCCGGTGCGGGATAGGCTGCTGAGAGAGCGGGCACTCAAAATCAAGGAGGAGCGCAGTGGCGGGATGACAACAGACGATGACGCCATGAGCGAGATGAAGATGGGCCGATACTGGAGCAAGGAAGAGCGCAAGCAGCAGCTGCTGAGGGCCAAAGAGCAACGGCGACGACGGGAACTCATGCAGCGCTGCCGGTTGGACAGCCTGAAGGAGAGCCCACAGAGCAGTGGGGAGGGCCGCAAGGAGGTCAGTATCATCGAGCTCAGCCACCGCAAGATGATGAAGAAGCGCAACAAAAAGATTCTGGACAACTGGATGACCATCCAGGAGCTGATGACACATGGAGCAAAAGCACCAGAAGGGGCCAAAGTTCACAACGCCTTCCTTTCTGTTACAACTGTATAGAGAGCCACTCAACTCAGACTCAAACTCTACCCCATGTGGTATGATCTACTTTTGCCTCGTTCAATGTGGCGATTTTTATGAAAGGGAAAAGAAGAATATTTTTCTCACTTTGTTATTAATAAACATTTTGTAAGCAGTTTATCAACAGATTCATCACATTTTTAATGGGAATCATTTTTGTCCACAGTTTTTGAAGACAGTTTTTCATGTCACCCTCAGTGAGAAACTCTTCAGTGCAACAATTCCAAAGCACTAATTTATGTTGAAAGCTGCTTGTTTTTTTCTCTTTTCTTTCCCCATGAGTTCTGTTCTTCACTGCATCCTTGTCTCAGTTATGCATCCTGTTCATGTTCGAGTTTCTGTTAATCTGAATGTAAATCACCATGTAATTATTTGCTTAAAATTTTAATCTTGTTAATGGTTTCATTTTTCATTTGGTTGGTTCTTGAAAGGAAATTAAGTTTCATATCTCATGCCATAACAAAATTCCATCAAGCTACTATATTCTATGGAAAACTTTGCCGCCTCAATCTTAGACACTGTAAGATTTTTGTGTGATTTTTCCAAAAAAGAAAAGAAAAAAAAAAGAAAAAAGGTCTGACCAATCTAGTCACAACACAGTCACCAGCAACAGGCCTATGGCAGCAGTCAGGCCTAAGGTAAACAGCTTATGGACAAATATTTTTCTCTGTGCATTTCAGTGATAAAGCTGCACCATTAGGCATTTGGCTAATGTTCTGTGGGGCCAGTGTTCCTCATTTTTGGTCCAGTTGAACCCTTGAACTGCAATGTTTCCCTTGCTCTAAGGCTGCTGATTTAATTTGTCAAGGGCTTGATTATTTGCTGATCAGTTGACTCAGATGTATTAGAGCAAAGAAAGCACTGTTCTAACCCAAGGGCTGAGAATGAGAGGCACAAGGTAAAGTTTAGGCATTTAGGAAGGGGGTCAGAATTAGGGTTTGGGGAATGTTGTCACTGGAGGAGAACATTGAAAATGCCAAAATATGTCTCAGTATGTCTACAATTACTATATAAACACTATTAGTGTGTTACAGTGTGCCTTCAGTGGGCGAGTCAGTGCTATAACTCCATTTATCATTGTTAAAGCTGTTAACAGTAGCAGAAAATGTCTCATCTAGAACACCTGATTCAACTGAGAAAAACTATTTAACGAGCTCCTCATGGGCTAAGTCAAGTAGGTAGCATAGGGAAAACACACAAATGTGCATAGTGTGGGGTCTCCAGGACCAGGATTGGGAACTCCTGCTATAAGACATTTAAACAGGTGAAATAAGAAATAAATGGGGTGAATGCAGGTGGAATGCAATGGCACTGCCTAACTCAGTAGCCTTTATCTACCAGTCACCACAGACTAGCAGTGCTGATCTAGGATCAGTTTCCCACATAGCTGTATTCATTATAATACACAAGAGAACTGCATTGTTACATTACATTAGTACATTGAGAAATATGTGATGCTGTATTCAGACATGTTGCCAAATATTAAATTCAGTATTGCCCTCAACAACGAGTCTTTCTAAGTCTCAGCTAAAGTATTGTAACCCAGCACGTGCCCGAGCCTGCATTCTCCATTTGTGCTTTGATGAGTCCCAAATCACATGACAAGATCCTGGAATCTGGATATGCATAATTAATACTGTGTGTCAACATGGTTTCTCAAATTGCTACCTAGCGCTGTTGGTTCATGGCTGTTAACAGTTACACATTTTCAGGGGTAAGCAGAATATCAAGCAGTACAGCACTCTTACTGTCAATTTGTCAAAAGGTCTTTTTGTTTCTGTTACTCCGCCTTCATTTTAAATTTGCTTTGCAGTAAGAAACTGTAGATTTCACCTGTAAATTTCTGTAATTGTACTGACTAAATGTTAATTGTCCTATTTCAAGTAATATGTAGTAGGCTTACCTGGCCAGGTGAATGTGTGGTCATTGTGATACTTTGACATTGAAATAAATTGTTGTTTTTTTCTTAAAAAAAAAAAAAAAAAAATCTGTTAATATGCAGAGTTTTTTTCAATCTGGTATTTTGATGAGCAAGACTCACTGGTTAAATAGTATCATTTCCAGTACCACAGTAGGAAATGTATTATAAGTATGCTGATTTAGAATTATGAATCCTTTAGTACGATGCCCTTTTAGGTCACTTTCTCATCAGCATGTTAAATGATCCTTAATCAAACAAAACAGTGGGCAATTCTTTCACACTCCAATCATTTGTGCTCTATTAACATATGCACTCAGTGACTTCAGTGGCCTTGTGTCATAGCAGACTTGGAATACTTGTCTTTTCACACATTTTCCACTTTGTGTACTTAGAAATTTGCACAAAAATTCTGATTTAGCATCTGTTTAATTTTGAATGCATTGTTTTTCAAAATAGTCTGTTCCATTGAAGGTCCAGCTTTTTTTTTTTTTTTTTTTGAACAAATTCCAGGCGAGAGAGGATTCCTTACGGTTTATGGAGAGGTTAATGAGTCCCATCCATATCTCATCTCCTAAATGTCCTCTCAAACTTGTGTGCTGGCTTTTGACTCCGTTAGCATAACAATGAAAATCAGGTTCACCTGCTCAATGCCACTCGCCTCCCTGGTTCATTACTTAATTCACATGTACGCAGATGCCAATAAAATGCCTTCATGGGACCACACAGATCTGTGAGCAGGAGCCTCTACATCAGCTAATTAAGTTCAGCTGCTGATATTCGCAAACGCGGTCAGGTATAATTAAAACTGAACCAGTGACAGCGCTGACATTTGTCAGAGCCATCCACCGAATCAAATACCAGGACTGACAGAAATGTCAAACTGATAGCAGCACTCGCTCTCCCCCCAGTCCCTTTCCTCACCGTGCCATGGTGTATGGCCACTGCCTGTGTTCTGAAGCTTTGTTGATAACCTTTAAAATTCCATGGGCAGCGCAAACGGCCAATGCCCTCCCATTATGCTATAGAAGGGCAGCAGGCTTTAGAGCAGTGCTGAGAGGATGCTTTAATACGCCGAGAGCCGGTCACTTTCATGACATTGTGAAAAGCCTTATCCCGACATTAGGAGGAGTAACAAAGCCATAGATGCTCTCGATAATGTAGCCATCGATGTCATTTTTGTGTATTTATGGTGCTTGTGATCTTTGATATGGTAATTGAAGTGGCATAATAATGAGCTTCCCTTGTGCAGATAGTGGAGTTGAGTGCTGAGATGGAGGTAATTTTATTTTGCCAGCTACTCAGAGATGATGCCTTCATGAAACTGGGAGAAAAGGCCTATATTTTCTGAAGAAAAAGAGGAGAAATGCACATCTGTAGTAGGACCCATTTTCTCTACTTCTGAGAAGCTTGGTGGGGATGTCCAAAAACAAGTGGAAATACAGCACAATTACTGCAGGACTGATCCAGAATCAGATCTCAGACTTTATGAAAATGATATCTGGTCGATTACACTAGCATTCAAAGGTTTGGAATCACACCAGATTAACAGTAGTTATAGTTGAGTTATTTTATATTCAATAATAACTTACACAGTAGGATTAAATATTACTGTAGATCACTATTCACCAAAAAAGTATATTTCGATGTTTGATTCAGTATTTCAAGAATTCTGTGAACAAATAGTGGTGATAATGTACTGTAATTATTTATTAAGTTGGCTTGAAAAAGCCAACTTACTGTTCTTCATAATCTTATTATTCTATACTCAAAAAAGTAAATGCTACAGTTTTCAAGGTGGAACTGCTATTAACATGTCACTAAATTTAAGGTGGAACTTCAATTAACATAGCACTAAATTTAAGGTGGAACTTCAATTAACATAGCCTAAAATTTAAGATGGAACTGCTATCAACGTGACTAAATTCAACTTGGAACAGAAATTAAGATAGAACTTAAATGAACATAGCACTAAATTTAACATGGCACAGAAGTTAAGGTGGAACATCAATTAACATAGTACTAAATTTAAGGTGGAACTTCAATTAACATAGCCTAAAATTTAAGGTGGAACTGCTATCAACGTGACTAAATTCAACTTGGAACAGAAATTAAGATAGAACTTAAATGAACATAGCACTAAATTTAACATGGCACAGAAGTTAAGGTGGAACATCAATTAGCATAGCATTAAATTTAAGGTGGAATTGCTATTAACATATCATAAAATTTAAGGTGGACCTTCAGTTAATATAGCACTAAATTTAAAGTCGAACTTCAATTAACATATCACTAAATTTAAGGTGGAACTTCAATTAACATAGCATTAAATTTAATATGGAACCACTATTAACATAGCACTAACTTGGGAGGCACAGAACTCTCTTTAAAGTAGCACTAAAAATAACATGGTGCAGAATTTAAAGTAGAACTTCAATTAACATTGCAATAAAATTAAAACTGAAATTAAGGTGGAACTGCATTCATGTTAGAACTGAATATAAGGTGCAACTTTAACACAGCAATAAACCTAAGGTGGCACAGAATTTAAGGTGGAATTTCTTTTAAGGTGGCAGCGAATTTAAAATGGAACTCTTTTTAAGGTGGCACTAAATTTAAGGTGGAACAGGAATTACCATAGCACTAAATTTAAGTTGGCACAGAATTTAAGGTGGAATCTTTTTTATGGTGGCACTAAATTTAAGGTAGAACTTCAATCAACATAGCACTAAAATTAAGGTGGCATGGAATTTCAGTTGGAACTCTAAGTTAAAATCTAAAATACAGTAAAACAGTAGCACCTAGCAACGATTACTGCAGCGGATTACAGAATCAGACAGGTATTTATCTGCTAACTCTGTTCAGTAGTCTGATGAAAATCTTCGTTTACATGCTCGCTACAAAATGATGCGCATGCGTGGAGCAGCGCTTAGAGTAAACGTTACCATGACAGCGAACATCACATGAGGTCCAGCTGTGTTGAACAGTATAAACCTTTGGCTATGGCGCATGCGCAGACCGCACTTATACGTTCTGATTGGATTCAGGCCTTTACACAGCTATTATTCTTCTGTTTAACAGATTATTTAGAGGTTTACCCACCTCGTTCAATCGGATAGAAATCGTATTCCGAATGGCCTCAATCGGACTAGACTATTCCGATTGAGGTGTTTACATGGACGTATTCTATTCTGATTGAGCTGTTATTCGGATTATTAATGGATTATTAGGCCGCTAGTGAGCCACGTTTACATGCTGTTCACAGCTGTAGCTCTGTGGTATGACACTACATGTCTTTAATGAAGTCCAACTTTGTAATGTATTTTTGTTTGCGCAGGACTGTGAAGTCCTGTAGGCTGTGACTGAACACAACTTCAGCACAATTGAAGTTTTATTTAGTTTTTATTTTCTTTTGTTACACATCTCTGAACTGAGACACAGTAGTGTGTGACTACATGTCTTATATTTGAGACTACAGCTCCCTAATCTGTTACAAATCCAGTGTTGTGTGTTGTAGGTTCAGTATTCCTGCCTAGTATGTGAGTGAATAAAACTCCCTGACAGTTTTCTCTTGTCCCAGCAGTTTTTAACAGAAGTACATTTAGCATAAAATGTGTTCACCATTTTAGTTGTAACATTTCACTTAAAAATCCTTATTTTCTATAACATTTACACAGATTTTTAAAAAATGTGATTAATCGCGATTAACTATGAAATTCTGAGATTAATCGCGATTAAATTTTTGAATCGTTTGACAGCCCTAATTTGAACAACTATGAATAGTTTTCAGCCATTTTAACATTTTAGCGAACTTACCTGGCTTTTTCAAGGCAACTTAAAGTTCATTCACAAACTTTCCCTTTCTAGTTTACTTTGCTGTCTTTTTTTAATTGCCTCAAGAAATAGGATCAATTATGGATATTGTTTCCTTGTTATATGATTCGTGTTGAACTGCATTCTCAGTCATTTTAGAATCGTCTTCAGCTCTTCATTATAGACACATCTAACGTTTTTTTTCTTCAGGTTTATTTATAGCTGTTAAATATCACTAGTTGCAAATTATGTGAAATCGGTGATAGACTTAAACTTATCTCCAACCAAACTGGTCGCATTATTGAAATTCGAAAGCTTTGAGCAGTAGTGTTATTGTAAACAGTCGTAATGTTAATCAAATATGTTGCACAAATCGTTTTCAGCTTATTACTATACAAATCAATATTCAATACTATGTACTCAGCACTCATGTCTACAGTAATAGATTTGTATTCACTGAGATTTTATGAAGTGTTTTCTCTCACTATCCATTTGCAAAAGGCTTTGATTTCTGTTGAAATCACTGCTTTTAGTGCAACTCCCTGGTGTTTCATGTGTTAGAACAGCAGGGCAGAATATGAAAAAGTTAATGAAAACTGAATAATCCAGGGCTTGAGTAAATTGATCATTAAAACTCATTATTCACAGAACAGTTTAGAGCACCAACAACTCATCTCTTCAAAGCATTATTTAATAGAATTCCTGAGTGCAATAATTAACAAACCAAACTATTTTTTGTTTTACTGTGAAAAGTTTAATTGAAATGAATTTTAGACATGCAGTGGTCGAGTTATTAATCTCAGAATTGCAAAATATATTCACACTCTATTAAATTGTTGAGTTCCCCAATCTATGTGATGTTTTTTAGTGATTTATTCATCCACTAAAGAGTTTAGTTTTGACACCAGCGATCCAGTCGGCATTCATTTTTCATGATAAATCTGAACCTGAAATCAGGGATAGTTTAAGTATTCATTTCAAGCTCTAACCTTGCTGAACACTTTTCCTCATAACAAATTCAGATCACTGATCTCCGAACTAATGTTTCTTTGCTTCATGAGAATTGACCTCGACTAAATGAGTAATTGGCCTAATCCAGCACTTCTCTTTGAAGGGTCCATTGGAGAAGGTAGTGTGAAAGTGGATAGCATCTCAAACTGACCGACAGCTGTTCAGAATGCTAAATGGAGTGTCACCACTACTGCTGTCTTACTGTGTCGCGCTTGAGTTTTGATCATTGTGAAGCATCTTACGAAATATTAATAGCCTTTGATTTATCAGATTACTGAAGGTCAAATGAGAGACACTTTTTATTGGAGAGAAAAGAAAAACGGCTTTAAAAAGACTTTATCCTGTGTAGAAGTTAGAGACACCTGCTAGAAAAACCAGAAGCCAGCATGTGTTGTATTTTGGATGCTGGTGTGCTGGTCAGTCGACATGACCATGCTGAGTGACCAGCTAGACCAGCATTACTGTACAGTTCCTTTTCAGCTGGGATGCAAACACGGCTCAGCCAATCAGATTTCAGGATTAGAACTATCGGTTTTATAAAGCAGTGTAAAAGGTTCACTTCACTTCTTTCCTTTTGCAGGTATAGTTTTAAAACGAAGATTGAAAAATACAATGGACTCTGAATGAGACCACACTGAAAATCTGCTTAAATTAAACCTGGAAATGAAAAACAAATGTTTTAGAATCTTTAAAAAAAATACTGCATACTGAAAGCCTACTGAACCCTGCTGGTGACATCCTGTATAAATGAAAATAATGCATGGCCACAACTTAGTAAGGGGTGGGAACGAGACAATTAAGTTGTGGCCACGACTTCGTAAAGTATGGGAAGGAGATCCTAATGTCTGGCCATGACTTAGTAAGATGTGATCTCGTTCCCACGCCTCGTGGCCACGCATTAGGATCTCGTTCCCACGCGTTAATAAGGCCACGCATCTACAGGATGTCATCAGCGGGGCTCCATAGGGTAATCCGATCCGTATCCGATCATGCGAGTATGCCACTCAGTCTGAACAGCCAGATCGGAATTGATGCGACTTTTAGGTCAGTCCAACTCGACATTCATCGTCATTTCTCCTGATGAGACTCAGAAACATTTAGTCTGATGTTTCAGTACAAAATTAGCGGAGACTCGTCGCAGCCGCTCCGGGTTTGAAGACGTTTCGAACGAAGCGGCCGAGCGCGCCGGAGGAGCCCGAGGCTGCAGCGCCAGAGAGCAGTGTAAAGAACCCGAGGACACGAACCAAAGAAGCGGCCGAATAACGCGCCCTTTTCACGGCGAGCTCGACCACACTGGGGGTGATGAGCCCAGCTGTCAACACTGGAACTCCATAACCGCTCCTGCGACGCTGGCCAAGACGAAACTGAAGCTCTGGGAGCGACAGGCGTTCCCTGGCCGTCATGACCGTTTACCTCTGGACGAGCCGCCTAGTGAAGTACTGCTCTTTTACGCATGCGGGTCGGTTTAGCAGTTCATCTGTTCAGACTGACGGCGCATACAGATCACATTTAAAAGATAATGTGAACAGGCGAACAAAAAATCGGATTTGGGCCATTTTTACCTGCCTTGTAAACGTAGCCATAGTCTCTCTTCTGTTAAAACACGCGTTCAGACGAGTGGACATGATCCAATCATCAGAGGCTTCTGTACAAACATCCACGCTCTTATAGGTGCTTCTTCAGAGTTCTTTAGTAAAAACAATGGTTCTATATAGAACCATGAACACGTTGCGTAGTGAAATGATTCTTCAGATTGTTGGAGAATGTGTTGTATGTGGTTCTGTATGGAATCTTTATGAAAATGGCTCCATATAGCACCAAGAAGTGTTCCTCTATTGTTACAAGCTTGACAATGTAACAGTAGCAGAAGCGTTGTTGGTGCTATAAAAGATTCTATATGGAACCACATACAACACAATCTCCATTAGAACAATTTCACCACGCAAAGAACCATTTAAGCATGAAAATGATTCTTTTAAGTGTTCATGGTTCTGTATAGAACCATTGTCTTTGCTAAAGAACCCTTGAAGAACCATGTTTTTAAAGAGTGCTTGTCAGCTCTGGTGCACGCTGTCATTAAAGCAGAAAGGGGTCATACTAATACTGAGAAATTCTGAAATTCATGGAAATATTTAAACCATTCTTCTTTACACTCCAACAGACAATCTGGTATAATTTGCAAAGAAAAACGTATTAAATGAGAAGGGAATGCAAAAAAAGCATTTAATGAGTGGTCTCAGATGTTTGGACCCCACTGTAATTTTTTTGTTAACCTTATTCTCACACGATTACCTACGCTGAGAGTCGTTTTTCATTTGAAGGTGAGGGAGCAGAAGCGTGTGCTCTCCTCTAGTCATGGTGGAGACGCAGGTGCTCCTTTGTTCAGCTGCCCATGGATGTAGTTTCCTCCAGAGTACATACCTGTCCTGGGATTTTCAGGACTAAGGCAATGAGTAATATGCGTTCATGTAAACTAGGTTAAGGAGACCGATAGCTTACTTTAGGGTGACTTTCATCAACATCCTTTCACCTCCTAAAATGGCTCAGGCTTCGGATCATCAGTCATACTCTGTTCTACAATGCTAAACTTTTTTTTCCCGTGCTAAGCATTTTTGGAAAATGAGGTTTATCTCCTCTAGTGATATGCAAATGGTGAACAGTGAACATGCTCCTGAGTGAATGTCTAATGTTCAAAGGAAAGAATAAGAAGTGCTATTCCCTGTAGTAGCAGAACCTTAGTTTGTGTTTTAAAATGCAGTTACACTACAGTGGCTAATTACCCATGCCGCCCTACAACTGTGCACGCCTTGGGCAAGCAGCATTCCCCACACACCTAAAGATATAAGCCTGAAACTACAATGGAGTAGCAGAGAAATTAGTTCTTTTGGAATTTCCCTTTATTGAAGAGAGGAAAGAAAAGAAACGCCTTGCTAGCAGCTTTGAACATTGCTTCAAGCAGGCCTGTGGTATTAAGAAGACCCTGGATCTGATTAAAGTGAAAGAATGATCTTGTATAGGACCTGATTATCATACTGTAAATTAATAAAAAAGTAGCAAACTTGTAAATGCTTATCAATAAGTTATGTGTGAGCTGAGAAAGCCTGGATCAAATACACACTTAAAAAGGTTTTTTTAGTAAAGGCAGTGATTCTATTTAGAACCATGAGTTCTATATAGAACAATTTCAGGCTAAACTGGTTCTTCAGATCGAAGGTGAATGTGTTATCTTTTTGATAATCTTCTAAATAGCACTAAAAAGGGTTCTATTGTTACAAGTCTGACATTGTAACAGTAGCAGAGCCCTTTTGCGTGGTGTATAGAACCATTTACAAACATCCTCCATCAGTCTGAAGACCCATTTCACCATACAAAGAACCATTAAAGCATAAAATGGTTCTAAATAGAACTCATAGATCTGAATTGGACCATTGCCTACTAAAGAACCCTTGAAAACCAATCTTTTTTTAAGAGTGTACTGCATGGAGCCTTGCTTGTTAACTTCCTACAGCTAATGTTTTATATGGAAAGCAAAATGTCTTTTTGTCAGTTTGACTGATGGAGTGAGAGACTGTATGTGCAGTTTGTTCCTTTCAAATGCTTCCTTTGACAATCAAATGAAAATATTTGAGAATCCCTCACATCTGTCTCCTGCCGCTGTGATGGTTGCACTCTGCATTATCCCAACCCTTTGAATAAAACACGTCAGTAATGCAAGCACAGCATTGCACAGGGACCAATTTCCAGTCTTATGATACATACACAATGGAAGCACATGGATAAATCTTCAAGGCACTGACAAACAATAATGGCAGTCTTCTACTGCCGTGCAGCTGCTTTTAGCACATGAATGTTGTTATGATGTTTATTTACTCCCACTGTACTGCTGTAAGACACTGGCTCTGTCTTAAATGGATATTTGACAAATGATGATCCATTGATTGAGACTTTTTGATGCCCCAGATTGCGATGTGGCTTGTCGTCATTTCTTGGATGGTCCGGGGAGCACCATCCTCTGTCTTAACTGTGAGGCCACCAGAATAACAAAAATTACACGCACTGATGCCACGATACACATGTTGATGATTATCCCCTAACACTACACTGATGGTTTTGATATAAAACACGTGTAAACAGACTATAAAACAGGTATCACAATAAACGGGTGAAGCTTTCTTTTACAGTGACCAACATTTTAGGTATTAACCAGGTGAGCTACAAACTCTGAAATGCCCAACAGGTTCTAGGTATTAACTGACTGAAGTGAGGGTACAGTCTTCACAGTGCTGTGTAATTATTTTGTGTAAAACGATAGTAAGTACCAAAGATGATCTAAGTTACAGTGAAAAGACTAACAGGCACTGCCTATTAAGCTGATAAAGTACATAGTAACTCTCTCACATTAGGTGTAACAATGTGGTAAATAGAGACGTACAACAAATCACTATAACATAAGTTTAAGCGGGAAGGTAAATTGGAAACCCTACAAAGTACCAGGCAGTTGTACAAATATAGTGTAAGTTAAGTGTTATGCACCCAGTAAAAGCATCATAAGAACCATTTCTCTCTTTTACAGCCAAAATCCAGTCTTGTTTATAGGTAATAAACAAGCATTTACTATGTAACATCTTCTTACATCTAACAAATGTACTTTGGAGTATGTGCATGATGATGCATCCTTGCAAAATGTTGTGCAATGCTGAAGCGTGATACCATATTTGATAGACAAATCCTAATACAACGCATGATCAAGATTACTTTGCTTTCAATTAGATCCTTTGATATTTTGCATGCCCTGTCTAGCAAGCATTATTGCAGCATTATTACTGATTTTGTCAGAGGAGCTGACAGAGAAGAGGGCACTTCCTATTCATGCAGTCACTGAAATCTCTACTACACTATGAATGGACATATCATGAAAATGCAAAGAACTATCCTTGCATTTTTTATTACCTCAAAATATATTAAAAACCAGAAAAAGACATTATCAGTTTGGTGGAAGCTGTAGATATAAAACACGAGAGAACAAAGAACCTCAGAAAGACAGTGTGTATTATTTTCACATCTTTACACAGTAAAATCACCAGCAGTAAATTTTTACATAGCTGAATTTAATTCAGACTCAGTAGGAGCTGACAGTGAGGATATTACTGTGGATGAATATATTTACTGCCTTCATTTGCTCTGTGTTCTAGACATTTCTCCAGAGGAATATTGTTCTAGGTAGAAGTTTCCTTTCTGCATTCTTGCTGCTTTTTTATTTCTTATTTGAGTTTCACGCAAATGCCCCATTTTAACCCTTGCATGAGAAACCACAGAACCTAGCCAAGACCAATACACACACTGTGAATGCTATTCTAAAAGCTTTTTGTTGACAGATACAGCACAGGCTGCATTACTATTGCAGACCCTATGACTCAGCCTGGCAATGTTCAGCTCCTTCATTTCCGCCAGTAGCGTTTCCATTTTATTTGAGAGTAGGCACGCTGCTCAGAGTAATAGGCCCCCCCTTCTCTCAGTGTTTCAGTCTCTCTGTCTCTCTCTCATTTCCTCACAAACACATACACACACAGAGTCCTGATGGCACTGATCAACATTAAACTCTGTTCACTGATACTGAACAACAGATCAATACTTTCATCTTAATGAAATGTGGCTTCGCTGCATAGTTTTCCATTCTGTCCAACTGCTAAAAAGCTCTCCACAGCTTCAGCCTTTTGCAGTAGTTTTACACAACAAATCGATGGATAGTTTTGAAGTTTTTCGATATTGGTTGTTTGGAAATTTACTGTCACTCAGAAAAATCTGTCTAGTTCCATAGAACACGCAACAAAAAGAACCACCTGAGATCAACGTTAATTGCATTTTATTTTGAAATAACAAAGTCCATATGTGCTGAGCCTACTCTACTACATGTCTGGGTGGACATGTAAAGGTGTAATGTAAAGGGCCTATATGTATGTTTTCCTTGTGTTTTATTTATTTCCCTTGAGGTTTACATATAACATTTATGTGGGCTTATCTCTCAAAAACAGCCATAATCCATTTTTACTTGACCATTCACCATCCCTGTTTTTATCACTTTAAACAGCTTGTTTCTGTTACTGTGCCTTTAAGACCGATGTAGGTAAATGACCTCTGTTCTAATCGCCTGCCTTGTACTAAACACTGAAACACTTGGCTTTCAAGACATCACAGAAACAATGAATTCAAAACGAGCTGTTTTTGCAGTCTTAGGGTTCATATGTGGACCTCATGCACTGTACCATGAACAGGATGTTTGAAACTTTTACAGTGTTTACATACTTCATCACACTCTCTGACTCTAAAGCAGTGAGGAAAATTCAGTTTTCTGTGGGTATGTGATGTGATATGGGTTATGTGATGTTGGACATTCTCTGATTCACGCATGGTCAAGTGGTTGGTCAGGAATCTTGGGTCTACCAAAATTGAGCACTGTGACTTCAAGGTGAGTGCAAATACGTCAAAGTTTATTAAGTTCATTAAAAACAGAAAAAAGAAAACAAAATGAAAATGAGTTCTCTCATAGAACAAGTACATAACAATGTTCAGGACCTCAAACACCCATTATTTTGGTCCACACTGTGCTCTGGCTCAATCTCAGCACAGGAACTTTTTTATCTCAAGGTCGTGAGACCAAAGAGACTTCCTTCCAGACTCTTGTTTCAAAAATGAACCCCCCTGCTGGCTTACCTCCTCATGTATTTATACCTCTAACCCAACCCAAGGTTAAACCAATCAACACAAAGGGTAGGTACACAGACCACATGAAGTAATATTAAGGTAATTACTCCCCACCATGTTTAAAACTGCCATGTCATCAGATCAGTGCACATTCTACAGGTAAGTATACTTTTATATGGCTAACAGTGACAATATTCTTCCTCCTTTTCAGGTTTGCTGACGACGGGATAGTTTTGGGCCCTTACAACCTGGATAAAAGAGGGTGATAACCGCACCGGCAGTTCCCCTAGGAGTCTCAACAGACTGCATCAAGAGGTAAGTACATTGCAGATGTGTATCATGATGGTGATGAGCTGGAGCCTCTAGCTTCATCACAGGTTATTATTCTATTTCTATTTTAATACTTATTATCCAGTAACCACTGTGAAACTAGTGTGCAAGTTATTTAGTTATGAGAGAGAGGGACTAAACTTTAGGCCCATGTACAGAAACCTAGGGGTGCTTTCCTGGACAGGGAAGTCTAGTCTAGTCCTCTGTTACACAGGATTTCAAAAAGAAAATTTCCATTGAAAGAAAAATATATTCCATGCCTAGGCTTAATCCTGGTTCAGGAAACCAGCCTTTAGAGTTACATTCAGTTCATAAAACAGTGTATTTTTGAGTTAAGACTGCAGAACAGGAGTAGATAAAGTACAGAGATACTTAAGCGAAAGAATGGTTAATGTGTAAAGTGGAAGTAGAGAGCCAAAATAAATGTGTAATTGCAGGCCATGTGCAGAAGAACATTTTGTAATATCAGCTTCAGACCCCTTCCCCAGGCAGATGAATCTGATGATTGAGAATGCATTGAAAGAGTATTTAAAGAGCACTCTAATCTACTATTGTCATCATATCATTGATTTTGCATTTGAGACCTAAACTTTGAGACAGACTTTCTTTTAGAGTCTGTGTAACAGGGAGCGAGGAGGCAGAAGCGTATGCGGAGATGAGCGAGATTTATTAAGGGCAAATCCAGGGCCATAGTCGAAATGGTCCAGGGTCAACGAGCCAACACGGATAGATTGGGGACCAGACATGACATAAACCAGAATCAAACAAACACCAGTACAACCAACACAGCATATAACACCAACAACACGAGATTCAAACAACAAAGACCAGCAAACACAAGGGGCAAACACAGGGCTTAAATACACAGGGAAAACGAGGGACAGGCGGAAAACAGGTGAAGACAATCAGGGGCGGAGTCATGAAACGAGGGGGCTGAACCAAAACAAACGCACATGGAAGAAGACCAAAACAAAAAGCACATGTAGTGGGAGGAGCCAATCGTGACAGTCTGTTCATGTGATAATATGTAAAGATGAACAACATAGTCCAAAAATATTTATGCATATTTTTTTCTGCTGACTCAGTACTTTTTCAGTTTTAACAAAAAATCTTACTTACTGCATCTTTAATATAATTATGAGCAGTTTCATTTTAATCATCATCATCATCATCATAACAGCAAAACGTATCAGGAACTTGTCAAAGAAAAGTCTCATTGGCTTATGTGATTTGTAATGAGTAGTTTGAAGGCCTAAATGAAAATGTGAAGTATGTTTTATTTTTTCTTGGAAATGTAAAGTTCCAAAATAAAATATCAGTATATTAATGAAGTACAATTCCTTTTCCACTCCTGCTGACTGAGAAGGGAACAGTCGTGTCTGTTCAGCTCGATGTGTGATCTATGATGGCTGTAGTTCATCGTGCAGATAAATGAATTCTATAGCTTTGAGAAAATGATTGATGATGCCAATGAGTATCACAATAATCTCCTTCACTGAACAGTGTTTGTTTTTGTTTTTTTTACTCAGCTGTTCAGTTTGTCATTTTAATAATTGTAAACTGAACACATATTCCATAGATGCTCAGCTGCAAACCTTTTCCCTGCCATTTTTCTGAATCCTGAAAACCCAACCGATATAAGCTCTTACATTTGGATACAAAAAATGTGCCCCTGACCTTTATGACAGGGAAAACTATAACATCAAAGACAAAAAAATAATGAAATCTTCACATAGATCAGCCGTTTTTCCAGCTCTCTTCGGTTGATGTGAACACGTTTCAGATCATCCACTTGACCTCTTGCTGTGAAGTCAACTGCCTCCAGTGATTGATTTTCTTTATTCCCGGGAAAATGATCTTCAACATCTTCATCTTCCTTTGAACTGAAATTATCGTTTTTTAGTATTGCCATGGCAACTATGTTTCTGTTCAAACTGCATTCTATACTCAATGATTTTTTGACATACCATGAGAGCAGTGTAATTGAGATTTAGCAGAGGATAGATATCTTTCCTGAACAGCATCATGAGCATCGTCTGATGAATTCATATAATGTACTATTAATGAGCTCGTACGATATTAAAATGTGCTTAGCTGATAGTAACGCAGTGTTTGAAATTGCAAACCACCCATATTCTGCTTGGCTTATTCCAAACTAGCTGTATTGTCATGCTGTGACACGGTCCTGCTGTGTGCACAGAATTAATCGTATTGCTCTGTGTAGAGAGACGAACAGGGGAGAAAAACAAATTGTCACCCAGAGCTGAGAGTTTAACCTCTGAAAAGCAACCATGGTGGTTGACACCTCCAATGTGCGACCTTTGGGTCAGTAGCATTTACATGCAGAAACTAGCATAGAGCATTGGTGCTGTTTAGCCCTGTGAGAGTTACGTTTCAAAATACTGTCACAGAGAATTACATCAGCTGTGTGTGTATGTGTGTGTGTGTGTGTGTATGTGTGTGTTATGTATAAACAGAGCACCCTGACCACCCTTAATTTATTTTTGTTTTCTGTCAAAAGAACTGTTAAGTACAAGTTATTCATGTTACAAGAGATATTTCTGAGAATTAGATATTAGATAATCTACTTGTGTAAGGAAAGAGAAATCAAAGAAAAATATGAGGGGAAAAAAACAGTTCTAAAATGTTTTAAAAATGATTTTTTATATATTAAAACATGCAGAGAAAATGAGACTTCTAACAACCATGCAGGATCTTGTAGACCACCAAAACTGTCACCATCAGATTAACAGAGTCATCTTTGAAAGAGAGGAGAAAATAAAGTGCCACTCTTACTTCAGATCAGAAAACATTCACAGCTGTTTCTGTTTCTTCCACTGTGAGAAGACAACAAAACACTATGAGTCTGAAAGGATGTGCAGCTGACACGATGCTGTTACTGAAAAAATGAAACACCAAAATGAAGAAAAACTGCAAATCCAACAAAGAAGCTGCTGGTGTTCTCAAAAAAATGGACTGACCACACAAGAGTCCAGACCTCAATATCACAGAGTGTGTTTGGGATTATTTGGATTCTAAGGAGCAGAAAATGCAACCAACTCTGAAGACTGAACTGTTTTTTGACTCTGAAAAATGAATCACTTTCAGTTACAAAAGGGAATTGCCATGATTTTTCAAACATTCTGCATAATTAAATTATTAAGATGTAAACAGTGTCGTTCAGAGTGGTCTGATGTAAATTGCTCCATTCTTTAAGCTTATAGAGTCAGAACTGTTCACAGTGGTGGTGACAGTAACATCACATCTGACATATTTAATGCCTTTAAAAGTTCCCTTTTTATTATTTTTTCCTGTAAAGTTATTACAGGAAATTGCTAAGAATATACCGCCTGATGCTTGAGACATTGTACTACAACATTTTTGAGATAAGGTTTTAGTTTGAAATGTATCTTTTAAAATCCACTCATGGTGAAGATGTACCTGCAAGACATTATAGGGCAAAATAGCCCCAATAAGAAAATATATTTTTCCAGATATACTACTATTATACCATTACAAACATCACATGTAAAAACTCAGAAGACACATTCATGCTCACTGGTGGTTTGAGATAGTAAAAAAATGTCTATATTTGTGTTGCAGTCATGGCAACCCTCGGTTTCCTCTCCTACCACTGTAAAAAAAAATCAGTCAGTAAGTTTCTGTATAATGTACCATTTCACATAAACCACTGTGAATGACTTTGTTCACCATTTAATGATGCAGAAATGTTGGAAAATCATTTGAATTCCCCTTTAATGACTGTTTTGACAGGGAATGAAACAAATGAAGGGGGATCTTTGATTTTTGCACAACACTGTATGTTTTAACACCAAGAACTAGACCTCCTGTATGTGTGTCACATAGGGCTAGCCCCCTGGGAGCGCAAAAACAAACATGTTAGTGTGCTACTTAGTGACAGCTTGAGGAGATTTCTTCACCAGAGGGGCTGTGAGATTTGAATTTGTTCACAAGGTGTGAGATTAAAAAGGGTCAGATGCCTCCGGCAGAACGGGAGATGTTTACCTCATGCTGCTTTTGGGAAGAGAGCACTGAAATGCACCACTCTGCCAAAGCAGGCAAATGACTTTTTGCTTTTTGGATGGAGGTAGCAGCTGTAGGCAGGGGGTGTCACTGTGAAGAGATTTCAGCTTAATTAGCTCACCTGTCAGTCGGTTTCCGGAGGACAAAGCAAATGGGGCACTAAATTTAATTGAAATGCAATTTAGGTGCAGATCATATTGAATCTTATAACTTACAGACTTAAGATATGTAATTGTAGAAGAATATACTCTTACTATATCATGTAATTAAAAGATACAATTTATGATTTTACAATAAAACACAGACTCTAAAAGTTTGGTGTAAATCTGAAGGAAGACATGCCCTCAAAAGGAATAGATAGGAGCGTAAATGCAACAGCATACAGACATACACCAATCAGGCATAACATTATGACCACCTCCTTGTTTCTACACTCATTGTCCATTTTATCAGCTCCACTTACTATATAGGTGCACCTTGTAGTTCTACAATTACAGACTGTAATCCATCTATTCCTCTGCATACTTTGTTAGCCCACTTTTACCCTGTTCTTCAGTGGTCTGGACCCCCATGGACCCTCACAGAGCAGATACTATTTGCTTGGTGGATCATTCTCAGCACTCCAGTAACACTGATGTTAGTGTGTGTTGTGCTGGTACGAGTTCGGCTGGAGTGGATGGACTGTTTTAATTGTAGAATGATGAGGTGCACCTATGTAGTAAGTGGAGCTGATAAAATGGACAAGGAGTGTAGAAACAAGGAGGCGGCGATAATGTTATGCTTGATTGGTGTAAATAAATATTCAGTCCAGTCTTTCAGAATTTATGCATAAGTAAATAGTGATGATATAAACAATCATTCAGGGTTTAATGTAATCCATTTTCTAATCCGCTTCTCCGTCAGGGTCGCGGGGGGGTGCTGGAGCCTATCCCAGCAGTCTTCGGGCGGAAGGCAGGATACACCCTGGACAGGTCGCCAGTCCATCGCAGGGCAGACAGACAGACACAGACAGTCACTCACACACAGGGGTAATTTAGCATGTCCAATCGACCTGACTGCATGTCTTTGGGAGGAAACCGGAGGAAACCCACGCAGACACGGGGAGAACATGCAAACTCCACACAGAGAGGACCCCGGTCACCCGGTCGGGGAATCAAACCCAGGCCCTCTTTGCTGTGAGGCGACAGCGCTACGCACCACGCCACCGTGCCGCCATGTCTCCAAACCTTTGCAGAAAATTATTACATAGAATGGCTATGAATGTGGTGTGTAATGCACTGAGACATTGTACAATAGTTTTGAGAAGCTCTAAAACAAATTGTTTAAATACATTTTAAAATACTTTTTTTTCAGATTTATCACTATTTGACCATTATCAACATTGCATATATCAACTCGGAAAACATGTAGGTTCATTGGTTGTTTTGGATAGTAAATAAAATGGTATGTTTTTGTCAGACATTGTGACCCCTGGTTTCTATCACCAACACTGTACAGAAATCTGACTCAGTAAGTTTGCCTAAAATCTCAATGATCAAATTATGTAGATATTTAGGAAAAGCAGTAGAATTCCCCATGAAGCACACTGTTTACATTGTCATTTGTAAGTAACAATCAAAATCTATTTACTATATTAAATTTTAGTTTTTTTTGTTTTTCTAAAATAAATGATCATGATGAAATACATTAATATTAATGTAACAAAGATTCAATGACAGTATGGCTCTGAAATCCATCTTTTGCCTTGCTCTAGTGGGATTTGAGGTCCTTGATAGATTTTTTAAAAATTTGTTTGGTTCCTCGAGACTCTTTAGAGTAATTCTGAAAAACTATGCCAACATATCCCTGAACATGTTGCTCTGTGTAATAATAGAATTATAATAGTAATACAGTAGCTATATGCCACAGGCTGTAGTGTGTCTAGTGACAGTAGTGGAAGACAAAATCCCTCCTATTTATAGCCACCAAGTAGGCACGAATAATATCAAATTCAACAAACAACTCTTCATCTGAGGAATTTCAAACTGTAAATAAAGAGAATTGTACTGTCAGGATACATGATTCAGTTTCTACTGCAGGTGACAGATTTGCCCTGCCTGAGCAAAACTGAAAAAAAGAAAGTCCGCTACAGTAAATCCTCCCCCAAATCATATTCCTGCATACTGCAAACAGTAGGGTTAAACAGGAAAAAGTTCACAGGTAATGTAGGTCATTGATTCACATATTAATAGTCATGCACTTTGCTGGCGTTCTCCATGGGAGGTTGCAATAACAAAGCTCATTAAAACCCAGTTATGGATGGCGGCATATGCTGCTTCTATAGTCTATGTACAGGCAGGCAATCCATGTGACTGAGCCTTCTAGCTGTGTACTTTGATGGAGGCCTATCAAATATTAATACCCTCCCAGCTGTCTGGGTGCCAGCATTATTTGACATGTCGCTGTCGTCGTTGCTCTTTTAATAATCTTCCTGTGTTTTGTCTTGTTTGTGTGTTGCCCTTCGAGGTGCCTGTAATCTCCTTCATTATTAATCTGGCAGAACGGAAATGTCATGGCAGCAGACTTCCCTGTGCCGAGGCGTCATTTGACTGGTGTTTACCGCACATTCCCTCACTGGGACTGGGTTAAGTTGCACCCCTGATTCTCCCAAAGACTCTTCTATCTTGTTTTTCCTCCACACAGTCAAAAAATTAACATATGTGATCCAAAAATCTCCCTTTTCTCCTCATCAGCCAAAACCAGGATCTAAACAAGTATCGTTATTCTGACTTGTTGTATTGTGGGATTTTAATAGTTTAACCCCTAAAGTTTCAGATACAAGCTAATGTCAAATTGGTTCCCTTGTATGATGGGACACTCTTGAATTAAGCATTGCATTAGATAGAGACATCGGTTCAATTACACTGCATGCTTTGAGTTATTGCATAAGCCAGAATAGTTGGTCTTTCTTCTACTTCTGCATAAAGCAGATGTTACGACAGTGTTAAGAAATTGGGGAAACCAATACATAGAATTCTGTGGTAATAATCGTGAACGGTGCAATATAATGAACAGTACTATGTTCAAATATGCAGTATTTGACATAGTGAAGTGTTCTACAGATAACAGCTCTGCACACAAGTGAAGCTAACTGATGCCAACATAGGCAGAAAAAGATTTCAGGGTGCTGTCAGCTTGTAGATTTTCACTGTCTTCAGTCATTAAGAAATGACAGTTAAGGGGAACTGTGGAAGTCATAGCAAGATTTGGAAGATCTGGAAAACTCTCAGGTAGTACTGCTTGTATGCTGGCCAGACAGGCAAAACAATCCCCCAAGAACCTGCAGAAAAGTGCTGACACAGGAGTGGTGGTGCACTGTTGTATTGCCACCTTTGCGTGCACAAACATGATCAGCATAGAAGAGTCATCAGAAAGAAACCTTACCTCAGCACAGCAGTCAATGTCTGAAGTTTGTAAAACAACCTCTAGATCAGACAGAAGGATTTTAGAAACGAGTGCTGTGGACTGATGAATTAAAAATTGACCTCTTTGGCCACAAGCTCCAAAAGTATGTTTGGATGAAAAAAGGAGCAACATTTGATGACAATAACTCCTTGTCAACTCCTGAAGGACGGAGATGAATCTATTACAATTCTGGGAGTAAATAGGACACAGCATCTACAATGGGACAGTGATCAAACATACCTCAAAATCCACCATGAAATTCAAGCTGAAGCTTTTGTAGTGGTCCTCAAAGTCTTTAACATCATTGATCTGTGGGTAGATCTTAAATATGTTGTACATGCATTATGGCCCAAGAATATTGCAGAACCTTATTATGAAATGGTTTAGCTATAAATCTGCCAAAAACAAGTCATCCACAAAAACCAAGGGCAGCCAAGATACCTTTGACGACTCTGAAAGACTAACATTTTTCACTGGCTGAGATCGGAGAGATTCTGCAAACAACTGCAGCCCAGGTGCTTCACGCATCATGGCTATGTGGTAGAGCAGCAAAAAGAAACCCCCTATTAAATAAAATTCACATGTGAAAAATTGTTAGATTTTGCCAGAAGGCATGTGGAAGACTCTGAAGTCAGCTAGAAGAAGGTTCTGTGGTTGGAACCACAAAACCAAAATAGGGCCTGTTGGCCATCAGACTATGTAGCAAAATGCAAGGAAATCCTAGAGGAAAATATTATGCAAAGTGCAGTGTCCTAAGCAGAAATAACAAAGAATGGCTTACAAAATAAACAGTGTAAATGTTCTGGAAAGTCCAGATCTCAGTCCAATACAGAATTTGTGGCTGGACTTGAAAAGGGCTGTTCACTCAAAATCCCCATACAATCTTGACAGAGCACAACCATTTTTTCAAGATGGATTATCCCTCGATCTGTTCAACCCCTCATGCGTGAGTTTATGAAAAGGTGTATAACGCTTTAGATTTTTTGACATAGAGGGGTACACACCTTATCGGCTTATCATATTAACCATTTGTACATGGATCATTTTACCAAATTGGTTCAAACTCAGAATTCAAAACTCATTTCAGACTTTTAATTGACTTGGCCTTGAGACTGAAATCCTTATCCTTTGAGTGACCCTATATTTATTTTATTAAACTAATGAAGCATTCTATTTTGTCACTAATAAAACAATCATAACACTACAGAAGATTTGCAAAATGTTATAGTAACTGTTTTAGGAGTATAAATTGTGTAAATTTAAAAATGCTACATGACTAGCAAACATAGCTTTGAACAGCTGTTTGAACTGTTTGAACATTTTCATTAAAACACAGACAAGTGTACTTATTTGCAGAAAATATGTGTTTCTTGACATTACACACTGATTTTTAGACTTGGGGACACATTTACATCAAAACAGTGAAATATAGCTGTTCACCATAGACCACTGTAGTCATGCGTCATTCTATAGCCCTCATTATGTCCATATTAGGAACTCCGGGTCTAAGCCCCATTTCTCTATGGCCAGCATGAATAGGGTTTTTGAAAAATCTATCGCACCCTGTGTTAAATAAAATTGTCCAGAACCGGATAATTTACTCTGCTCTTGAGTGGAAATAGAGAAACCTCCTCATGTCATGCTTTTCAACCCTTCATGAAGTTTCTTTTTTGCTGGTATGATTTTTGAATTTTCCCATTCCACCTTAAATAGCGCAGCAGTTCAGAACGTAAAAAAAAAAAAAAAACAGAATGGAAAAGTCTAACAAAAAGCTGGCATGTTTCAGTGAGCATCAGAAGAAGAACAGAGAACTGCAGGGAAGCCTGCTGATTTTGTTCTTCTTTTCATCCCACCTCAGTCATTTGAAATGTTTAATGCCAAAATTTGCTTAAGAAGACTGTCAGTGTAATGACTTGAATTCAGTACATAGTAGCTTTAGCTCAGCAATATTCATATTTGAACTTTATAACCAGATCGTAATTCAGAGAATCCAGTGGTATTCAAGAGAAGAATGTTCACAGGACAAAACAGTTCAGAACATTTTATTTAATTCAGGGTGCGATAGATTTTTCAAGAACCTTATTCATTTTGGCCAAAGACCAATGGAGCTTAGACCTGGAGTTTTTAATATGGGCATAAGAACATGGCACTGACTACAGAATGATGACAGGACTGCAGTGATCTATGTAGTCATGAGAGACAGGGATGCAGTCTCTCTTCCTGCTCTAAAATGCAGGGGTGTGGCTAAAATAAGGCTCTGCCTTTGCACTAAACTCTGTTTCGATAGTGACATGAAAACATGGGAAAGAGTTTCTTAAATAAAAGATTTTATTAAAAAATAAACTTATGATAAATGTACATGTATGGCAGCTTATTCTGGACTTCAAATTCAAATGCAAATTTGAAAATGCTAATTAAAGACACAGTGTGTAAGATTTGTATGAGCAGAACTGGAATATACAGTAGTATACATAACCTTGTTTTCATTAGTGTATAAATCACCTGTAACTACAGATCGTTGTGTTTTTGTTAGCTTAGATAGAGCCCTTCATATCTGCATAGGGAGTAGGTCCTCTTCCAACAGAGCCCACCATGTTGCACCACCATGATTCAACAATAGCCCAGAATGGACAAACCAAACATTGATTCTAGAGAGTGCCTTGCATGCTTTTATGTTGATGTGGCAGCTTAAATTTGGTGGCTTTATAGCATTGGTTGGAAGATGTAGAAGGAAGATAAAACAATGGGCCCTGTTGTCCAGTATGTTCCTAGGTTTGTTCCTAAATGTGTTCTTGAGAAAGGTTCTAAGAAAAAGTCTGTATCAGATTCATCATGTGTTTTTAAATTGTTCTTACTTTTGCACTCTTGAGCGTGTGAGTTCTGCTCTTGCCTGAGCACAAATCCCAAATAAGAAAACACTGGTGAATGTCAGGATCTTCATGAAAACTGCATAAGTAGGGTTTAAGAACAAATTTCTTCTTAAGTTGGTGAATGAGGCCCATTGAATGCTACCAGTGCTGGATAAGTATTTTGTGTTGTGAGAAGTTAGAGAACCCAAATTTTGAGGGTTATCATATGAAAAGCAAGAGAGGGTGAATCCTTGTTGTCAAAGTATTTGCATTGCTGTTCATAATTGTATTTTCGTGGAATGTGCATGTGCGTGGAACTTTTCTGGAAGGACTTTTTAGAGGCATTTGCATCTTTAAAGGAGTGGCAGGAGTGGCCAGTCCCTTTCCTAAAATCTGATTGGCCACCCCAGATGTCACCCCAAAATGTCTGCCTCATTGGTTTCCATCTCACCGTGGGGTGAGGTGTTTACACGTTTAAGGAAAAGTTATTTTGCTATCAGCACATCAACTCTTCAACACATCTCTCTCTGACTCTTGATTCTTGATTCTAGAAGAACTTGGTGCACAACCTCCCGATTGTGTACAAATTTAGCATCTTATCATTTCAATTAATGCCATGAGTTCAAATAGATCATTACATATATTTCCTCATTTTGAACTAATTTGTACTGTTTACAGTCATTGGTTTGTACTTTTCCTAGTAAATAGGATGCCTTTACAGCGGCTGGCAGAAAACAGCACAGAACATCATAATGTTCTTCTGAACATTTTACCTTGCAACAACATGCTGCTGATCTGAGGTCTCTTAATCCTGTAGATGCATATCCTACAGCATTTGTGACTGAAAATGTATTCCTTCTTCGCTGAGACAGATTTGAATTTAGCCATGTACCTCTAAAACGTTTTGATGTGTGTGGCTAACCAAACATAACATGTCCTTATAACACAGGCATAATGTCACTCAGGATGCTTCTGGTGTTGTTATGCAGGCTTCTATCCAATGCATGACAATGTTTCAAGGAACCAATATGGCCCCGAATTATATGTCAATAAAGAGTACTATGAGATGCAAATCTGTTTTTGGCTGTTGTCTGTTTAAGTGATGCAGTACCAGGACCAAACCAATATGGAAGGCACATCACAGTGCCATTATCTTATTACCTGCCTCTGCCGAACTGAGTATGCCAGCAGAAAATGAAACAGAAATATTCAAAAGCTCTGCGAAAAGGCTCTGCCAACACTCTGACTGACTGTCACCCAGCCGCAGATAAATTCTAAATGAAGAATAAGCGGGAACAATGAAGAGAGTGGTATAATGAACCCATTGAGATTCTGACAAGAGGAGCTATCATCTCGGTGCTCAGTGAGAGAAAGAGAGAGAGCGTGTGAGGCGTTCTACTGTGCTGGTTCTGCTCTGACTTAGCCAACGATAATTGAAAAGAGGATAAAAAAGAAGGCTTTTCCGGGTGTCAAAGATAGGGCATCGCCTTTTTCATCATCATTTGTAAAAAGTGTCTTTATTGAAAATGAAAGTGTTCTGTTCAGATCCGTCTCCAGTGATTCACTGAAGTGTGTGGACCTTAATGTTCAAGTCATGGCTGACTAGAACTCTCTTATGAGTGCTTTTGATAGGATTGTGGAGATAATGCAGTAGCAAAGCAGGGAGTATGTGCTGCATGTTCAAACATCCACTATATCAACATTTGCTGATGCAACAGCATTCAGGCTGTACAGTTTATCCTTATCTATGAGTGAGCTTATTCTATAAACCTGCACCTTTACCTTCAGCTTCTGCTTCAGACGCATACACTCAGAGATACACAGATCGCTTGACATAAAGGTTGTGTCTGACACTGGAGGCAGCTGTCTTGATGTCTTTTTGCCTGCACTGTCTCATGAGTCAGTGCCTTAGAAGACAACGTTGTCCACTGTGTCAGTTCTGCTGTTTTTTGTGGGGTTTTTTCTTCTGAACTCACCTGTGCAGACACAAGGGATTACAAGATATGTAAGACAGAAAAAGAAACATCTATACTGTTGGGTGCCTTGCTGTCTCAGAATACTGTATGAGTAGGTAGTATGTATGATACTTCAGACACAGGCATTTAGACCTCTGAAGTTGTGTCCTCATTCTATAGTCGGTGTCATGCCCATATTAGGAATTCTGAGTGTAAACTGATTTGTTTATGGGAAAAATGAATGGTGTTTTAGAAAATTGCTATTGTACCTTTGGTAAACATAAATGCTCAATGGTGCGTTTCCACTGCATCGATTTACACCAAAATATGTCTGCCATAAAATAAAAAGACAAAGAGCTATAATATTCTAGCATTGGCACTTGTAACTTCCTAATAGCCTTTGTAATTTAGGGGTTCCCTTCAGGGTAAAAGAGTACGCAGGACAAAAGACAAAAAGACAAAAGCTTTTATTTTTGTTTACCTCAGAGCAGCATGGTGGCAGTCATTGTCCTCAAAGACAAAAAATCCCTTAGACTCGCCATTCCTAATATGGGCATAATGCGGCACAATTGCTGTTGTAGGCTAATGGCCAGAGCACAGAAACCAAACAAACATAAACAACCATAGACGTTTGGCTGGAGTGATGTACTTGTGTGCTAGTTTGATGAATCTAGGAATATTCCCTCCTCACTCACCTTGGCTTGTCAGTTTTTTCCATGGGTATTCCTGGGGTTTTTTTGTGAATATATCAAACCTTTGCTAACAACTCACTGCTATGCAGACTGACAACACTGAACCTTTTGCTTCTAGGTGCTGGATTAGAAGAACTTATGTCTTAAGTTAGCCAAGGGTTTTATTTCAAGCATTTAGTTTTTAAATGTGATATCTTCAGTTATATGCCAAAACACACCGCTTTATTTCCTGTGGGTACATTTTTGCTGCAGCATCTAAACATCACGCTAAAACAATAGTCTGTGGTTATTCATTGTCAAATGGTGCTCCTGTTGCAGAAAAGATTCTTGGTCATTTCTATGATCCTGTAAGATTCACAGAGCCTCAGACTTTTCTTCAGCAGTGTGAAGAGATGCAACATACTAACTGCCACTTGTGTTTGTGCTACTCAGAACTTGGCCTGGTCGAGATTTTATATTGCCTCCACTCTGATGTGTTAGATGAGAGTGGTTGAGTTTTTTCATCAAGCCCAGAGCGCAGAGCAGAGGCACTGGGAATATTGCCTAGGCACACAGATGGCCTGATCCACACAAATCTCTTTGATGCCGTGAAAAAAAAATGCCTGAGGTAAATGAGAATGAATGTCCAGGTCCTCTTGTCTTGATTGATCTTCAGGCTTTCATCAATACCACAAATTTAAGAGGCAAGCCGGAAGGAAGGCCTTGATTAGTTTAGAGTAGCTTTATTCACATTGCAGTCTGTCACCAGTATCCAAAACATGTCTGATTCAATGACCACTATCAGGCAGGAGTCCATTCACATTCAGAGCAGTAGTGCGAATCAGTCAAAGCACTAATTTAGCTTAATGAAACACCAATGTTTGCATATTGATAATGGTTCTCCATTAAAAGAAAGAGCTGGAAGACTTTCTAGTCTTCATGAACAAGTTTCTCACGCCAGCTTTAGTATGAAGACTTTTGTATTATCTGTTAACTATTGATAATTGTGCTGCATGTTTCAAAATGCTGCTATTATCTTGATTTTTCTTGGTAATATTATTACAGGATTTGTCACACTGCTGCTTACCTGCAGATAAGCTCCTCTAGCTCCGTTGCACATTTATATTGGGCAGAAATATTTATTTTAAATGAGTTTTACAGAAAACATCGCAATTATTCAAAACAGGTCTCTCTGAGATTATTTTAGCAGCCAGCACCGTAATACACAGTACACTCTTATAGATTAAAGGTGCATCAAGGGATATTTGGGGTGATTCTGTAGAAGAACCTATTATTATTCTTTAACAAACTTTCAATGGATGTCTATTTAAAGAACCAGGTTTACAGAACCTCCACATGTTAATGGTTTTTTTACCGTTATTAAGAAGAGATTTTTTTGTTGTTTCAACAAAAATCAACATTTTATGTCTGTTTTCCAATCTTGGCTGTAAATATGTCTCAGTTTGTGCTGATGTATTAGTACAGGATAAAAAAAATGCTGACTCACTTTGCTCTGCTTTAAGCGTTCTCCAGCAGGAAACTTTTCAGTGAAAATGGAATAGTTTCTTTTAAAATGTCTATCACTGTTGGACCTTTTACAAGTCTCAGTCGCCAGCTTCTTGTTCGAATTGTCCAGTTCCAGATTAAATGGTGCCTGACTGAGGTGCCAGAATGTAACTACTGCACCATTTAAGGCAGAACAGGACAATTCAAACAAGATGCTGTTGAACAAGCAGCTGACTTCAGCCTTGCGACTTTTTAGTGTTTGACAGTTTCCCACTGCAGATTAAACATAAAGGGAAACCAGTTGGAGTGATTATAGATGTAAAAGGTGTGTTTTGGGGGCAGTCGTTAGCTGGAGGTTAGGGAACTGGCCCTGTGACCAGAAGGTTGCCGGTTCGATCCCCAGGGCCGACAGTCCATGACTGAGGTCTACTTGAGCAAGACACCTAACACCCAACTGCCCCCCGGGCGCCGTGGATAGGGCTGCCCACCGCTCTGGGCAAGTGTGCTCACTGCCCCCTAGTGTGTGTGTTCACTAGTGTGTATGTGGTGTTTCACTTCACGGATGGGATAAATGCGGAGGTGGAATTTCCCCTGTTGTGGGATCAAAAAAGTATCACGTAATCTTAACTTAAATCCATTCATCTCCAAATTATCGAAGTTCCTCCCAAATCTTTTTCTTTACCTAAAAATCTAATTCTGCAATAGAGCCACAACAGGGCAGTAAAAGAGCTGTATGCGGCCGACCCCTGGTCTAATTGAAGAACCATTTAACAATGCAAGGAACATTAATTTGATGGTTTTCACTGTTTTATACAGAAACATTAACTTTACTAAAAAACCCTTAAAAACGTTATAAGGGTGATCATCATCATCATCATCATCGTTGTTGTTAACTGCTTAATCCAGATAGGGTCGCGGTAGCAGTTGGGAGTGATATGATTCTATTTTTTTCACCCATCATTTGTTTTGGAAAAGTCCTTTCATGTGTACTGCATCCCAAATGTGATTGATGCACCTCTTCTAATGAGTCACACTTAGATGAACTGCTGCTAACCAAAATTACTCTCCCTTCTGTCCAATCAATATAAGACCATTAGACGTGGTCATTGTAGAGTATCTTTCTTGGTCATCACAGTAGAGCCTGTCAAATGCACAGAAAGTGAATATTTAACATGTTGTGTACTTTGTATACTGTGAGTGGGGGTCCAACATGAGATTTAGTGTAAGTTTGAGATAATAAGGGGAATTTCAGAACTGCAGGCTTTGAGCTGATTATTCATCTTGAGCGTGTGAAGTGTACATTAAGGCAGGATTTGCATGGAAGCACCTCTCTGCTTATTTTGCGTTATTTAATAGGGTCATAGAATGTGCCAACACAACACTGTCTGTAATCCTGTTTTATTGACTTTAGTATTGGAATATTTTTAGATTCTCATATATGAACTGTTGCCTGTGATTTGAATGCTATCAGAGTCTGCATTCTCTCATGACTTTTCCTAGAAGGCCTAGCAGAAAACATGAGTATTAATAAGCAGATAGGAGTGGACACAGGAATGTGTGGAGGCCTGTACAGGTTCTGTTGTGAACGCATAATCTAAATGCAAATGGAGCATTCTGCTCATCTCTCCCCTTCACAGCGTCCTTGGGCAGAAGCAACACTTTAGCATAATAGGCTGTGTGTTGTTATTAGGCCACTGGAATTGGATAATGATGAGCCATGATCAAATATTTTAAATTGCATTACAACAAAGCCTGTGTTCCCTTCAAGCAGGAGCCCACAGGGCAGAGGAATGCTGGGAATCGACGCCTTGCTGTGCCCAAGCACGGAAAGCATGCACTGATTTCTCATTTGTTTAAGTGAAATACAACTTCAGTATGTTTAAAAAAAAGCTGCCTGAAAAAACTTTGTCAGTCATTTGATTTCACTGCATACAAATATACAACACTGTCTAACTGAGAGAACACAGGCTGTTTTGACCTGATCAGTAATTGAAGGCTTTGTGTTCTCCTGTTCTTCAATTTTGATTACACTGAGAAGCGAATAAAATTACTTGAATAAAAATTGTGAGTCAAATGTTCTTAAATGTTATTAAAAGTGCAAAACTTTGAAATTTGCACTATAAACAGCCTTTTTTTGCAAGTACCAATAATAGAATATTACTCATTTCAACTAGAGCCCCTGTGGGGTTCTTTGTGTTACATTAATAGAAAGCTAGCCATGGTGCACATTGTTGCTTACACACATATTTTACTATATTTGCATAATTTTAAAACTTCAGCTACCCTTTACCTTATATTACAATTTCAGAATAGACAGAAATGGTCCAAAATTGCTTGGAAAATGAAATGTTGTTACATTAACTTCCTTTACAAGTTAAGAACATTTCTTCCACCTACTTTACAGTTACCAGATACAAAGTTTTGTCTCAATAGTGACGATATTCATTTTATGGCATTTATTATTTATCTATGCTCAAACTTAAACATTGACATGTTAAAGCTGTAACTTTCATTCAGGCAATACTCTTAAATGTGTTATAGCTTTACAGTAACTCCTTTGACAAGCCTGTCTTTGAATAGTGTTAGAGAAGAGTCAGGAGTTTGGGGCAGTCATGGGCTGGGGGTTAGGGAACCAGCCTTGTGACCGGAAGGTCACACCAGAGTCGGGAGTTTGGGGCAGTCATGGGCTGAAAGTCAGGGAACCAGCCTCGTGACCGGAAGGTTGCCGGTTTGATCCCAGAGCTGACAGCACATGACTGAGGTCTACTTGATCAAGACACCTAACTCCCAACTGCTCCCTGGGGGTTGTGGATTGGGCTTCCCACCGCTCTGGGCAAGTGTGCTCACTGGCCCCTAGTGTGTGTGTGCTCAGTACAGTGTATGTGGTGTTTTACTTCATGGATGGGTTAAATGCGGAGGTGAAATTTCCCCATTGTGGGAAATTTCCATCTCCTACATTTATCCTACATGCATCTGTTCCTCGTAAATTTCCTCATATGGTTTGTAAAAAAACCTCCCTATGGCAATTTACACTACAGCCACATGCTGAATTTTAAGATCTCATATTATTTACTAATGCAATGTTTCAATCATTCTTCTCTTCATAAATAATACGTAAAATTGACACTTTGAAATCAGCTATCATTTCACAATGAATGGTCCAAGAGTAAAGGACCAATAATGCTTGATAAAAATTCATTACATTAACTATAATTCAAGGGTGAGGACATTTTTTATTCCAAGAAATCTTGCCGCTCTGGAGATACAAGGTTTGTTATGACAGCAACAGTATATATAACATCATGTTTATATAACATTTGTTCTATAGATTCTTGCTCTGATCAGGTGTTTAATAATGTGTCAGCTATATAAAATATCTTCTCTGTCACTTCTGTCTCTGTATCCCAGCAAAACAGCACATATGCCTTTCTTGTTGTTTTCTTCTGTTTTGCTACAGGTTATTCTATAAACCACCAGCATCTCATTACTGCTCAAGATAACAAACACACCCTGGTGCCTGCAGATGGCAAACACCTGCTAGCTGGGATTAGAGTAAATGGACACTTTATCAGAGAATTTACAAGATGGTAAGGAACAGAAAGTGCCTGTGGGGTCTTGTTGAGAAAAATTCAAAACCTTACAGATGCTAAGAGCCTGTGTACAATAATCAAGCATCAAATTGCTATGTGCTTCAACCAGGAGAAAACTGTGACTGATAGAAAATTCAAGGACGTGTGGGTTCTCAGGCCTGTTCTAGGAAGAAAAAGAACAAGCGATGAAAGAATGGACTTGATGGAGAAAAGAGTGCTGGAGGCAGTCAGGAAGCATTTAAGTGACACATTGTAATAATGGCGTTGGGAAAAGTCACCCAGGAGACGATGCTTCACTGTGCTGAAAACTTCATAAGCTGTCTGAGACTGCACTTTAGAGTGAGCGTGTCTGTAGGAGAGGTGGGAGCATCCTCTGTAGGGTGTTCAGTTACTTAGGCTCAGGTAGGGGTGTCTCTGGAGACCGACTATAAAAGTTCTTCAATTACAGCAGTGAGGAACACTCAGAAAACTTTCATCGTGTTGAAGTTTCATAAGTTTGAAATCCCATTCAGAAAGCGAATAGCCTGGGGAGTGAGAGATGACGGAGAGCGTGATATATTTGTGTCTGTCTTGCATGTCTTTTGGGGAACGGAATTACAGAGCAGCATGTTCACAAGCTGTTGTTTCATTCTGTTTATTAGAAGCTGCAGTTATCACCAGTGATAATAAAAGCACTGTGTAATTTGATATTAATTGGTATTCATTCATTTTCGTTCATAACCTGAAGAAACAAGCAGAGGAATTCTGCGGACAGTATGAATTCTAAGCTTCTAATCAATACTACACAGCTGCACAGTAGGGGTAAGGTGATGCTGTAAGCCCATGATTTAATTTGATTCACAATACTGGGTTCTGATTTTCAAAAAATTATGAACTATATAATATATAAACTACAATCACGTTGTTGCGCAGCTTACTAATGGCACTAGAGCTGGGAGGCACAAGGAGTGCTGTAGTAAGCTGGTGCTATTCGTTTGCAAACTGCATTGTGCAAATAATGCAATTGCACCTGATGGTATAATTAAATAATTGGTTCAGGGAAAAATCACATTTAAACAGTGTTTCACAATTTTTCACTCACCCCAGATGTAATCATCTCAGACAAGACCTAATTTGCTTCAAATTTTGCTTAGATTCAGCTCAGTGTTGGAGCTACAAAGCTGACTTTCTTAACAAACGCTAGAAGTCAAGAGTCACTCAAATCTCCTTAAATCCATCCTCAAAGCTTTTCTTAACTGCCTTAGACTCGTCTAGGTCTTCATTAAATTCACATTGACTTTGCAGTGTGGTTTAGAACACAGTATACTTAGTGTGACCCAGATTTACTGTGAATGACAAAACCTCCTCGTAGATCTGAACACTGCTAGCAGTCACATCAGTTCAGTTTGTGTATTACTAAATCAGAACAGGTTGCACCACCCAAACTCGTTTTAACGTTGAGCTTAGTAGTTACTAAATATTTACCCCTCCCGCTGAGCAGGTGTTTTTTTTTTGGGGAAACAGTCAGAAACCATAAAAAGCACAAACAAGACCAAAAACATGACTTTTTTTTAAAGTTAACTAAGCTAAAACCTCCGAACGCTATACACTGTGATTGTCCTTACAGCTCTAATCATCGCCCTGGATCAAACTCAGAGCATGAAGATAAACACCCAAAGCTCCAACTCAGAGATTCAGCAGCTGCCTAAACAGCTAAACTGATCTGTTGTCATTTAAAAAGCTGTATGTTGGTTGTCTTAGTGAAATCTTAAAGAACAAACGCAAACCTGGTGCAGCCCAGTCCAGGTGCCAAATTCCATCTCCCCTCGCCTGATTCATTACCACTGAATCATACAGCACATTTTCAAGTGTCATTTACGAAGCCATAGAAGTTACACACTTACGAGTTTAGCTCTACATAACCTTTTTTTTTCACTAGTTAAATGTTAGGGGGCACGGTGGCGTGGTGGGTAGCGCTGTCGCCTCACATCAAGGAGGCCCTGGGTTCGATTCCCCGGCCGGGTGATCAGGGTCCTCTCTGTGTGGAGTTTGATTGTTCTCCCCGTGTCTGCGTGGGTTTCCTCTGTGTTCTCCAGTTTCCTCCCAAAGACATGCAGTCAGGCCAATTGGACTGACACCCTGGGTGTGAGTGACTGTGTCTGTCTGTCTGCCCTACAATGGACTGGCGACCTGTCCAGGGTGTAACGCGCCTTCTGCCCGATGAGGATAGGCTCAAGCACCCTCCCGTGACCCTGACAGAGAAGTGGCTTAGAAAATGGATAGATAGTTAAATGTTTTCCTTCAACCCAAAAACTGCTCAACAACCTTTTTAAGAGCAGAGGCTAACTTGTCAACTAATAAAATGCTGTTTTTGCATCCATCATTTGTTCTGAAAGAATCCTTACATTTGTACTGGATCTCTATTGTGATTGATGTAGCACCTTTAATGAGTCACGCTGATGATGAACTGCTGTTGACCAAAATTACTCTCCTTTCTCTCTAATCAATATCGGACAATCAGCCACTTTGAGCACTGGTCACTCCACAGTATCTCTCCTGTACATCACACTAGTGTTGTGTGTGTTGTGTACTCCTCACTCCACCTTTTTGTTTAAGCTAAATGCTCTGTTTCCAGTGAATCATCAATGTGACATCGATTCATCGACTGCATGATTTGAATTGCATACATTTTCTTCACTCCTTAACCTTGAAATTTGGAAGTGCAGATTTGAAGCCATCAGTACAGAAAGTTGCATTTCAATTCAATTCATTGTGAAACTTAATTCATTATTTAATTACATAACTACGCTTAAGTATTATATCAAAATAAAAGTAATATCTTGTGATTTCTAGGGAGAAAAGAGGTTCTGGTCTTTCTGTCTCACATTCTTTTTCAAAGAAAGATAAAGTCAGAGAAGGAGACTTTAGTAAACCTTTTCGCCCCTGGGTCTTGGTTGTAGGGCAGTTGTTCAAAGTGTAACAAAACCCTTCTGTTGATTTATCTTCGTTTTTACTGAAGATGTCGATACAATCTCCCAAAACTGGTGCAATCATTCTGCATTTATGGCAACCCATGACAACAGAGCAGGTATCAGCCACGTTGCTCTGCAGTTGAGAGGAACCTGTGGAGTTCTCTAGCAGAGCTTTTGTTTTTAATGATCTGTTTTTGCATTTTTGAATGCTGCTCATTAGTGCGCTTCTGTAGCTTGGTAACAATTTGTTACTTTCACAATCAATAGGAGTATTTGAGAGCACAGCAGTGCTTTTCTGCTCTTTGGGAACTCAGGGGAACGAGGGCTTATAACAGATAGCAGTTAATCATTTTCTAATCAGAAGAGTTTAACTCTGTTGCCTGCACACTGCAACTACAGATGAAATGAGGCTAAGAATTATTTCACTGACCTTGCTGTCACTCCAGCAGGACATAGCATTCCTCTCATCAACAACCCCTAATCCTTTTTGATTATAATGAACCCTGGATATTAATGAGAAGTAGTAGAAATGTATGTGGACATTGGGTTAAAGTGAAGTGAACTTTCTGGAAAGAGATTTGAGTTCATGTATAATATCTTTAAAAGGCTGAAATATCACATTATCATTCAAATTGTAGTGACAAGTTTTTTTTTGTTTTTTTAAAGGAAAGGTGGGAGTAACAAACATGGACTGATGAAAATGGAGTCAATAAAATGCAACTGAAAATCTGGTTTGATCATCAGTAATTATTTTAAATAATGAGCTGTGTTTTATGACCAGTCTGTGTGACAGTGGAAATAACAAATATTCCTTGTTAAGAACATGATAAATATGCATGTGCACTGAAAAATAAAGTGGTATATTCCCAACTGATCTAATAAAACATTCAACCTTTAAAGTTTTACTATTTAACCCAAACCATGTTTACTTGCCTCATTTAGTGTTTAACTCAAAGCAGTTTTTGTTACTGTATATTTCTTTACTGGGGCTTTCCAGTCGTGGGCTGGAGGTTAGGGATCTGGCCCTGTGACCGGAAGGTTGCCAGTTTGATCCCCAGTGCCGACAGTCCATGACTGAGGTGTCCTTAAGCAAGACACCTAACCCCCAACTGCTCCCCGGGCACCGTGGATAGGGCTGCCCACTCACTGCCCCCTAGTGTGTGTGTTCACTAGTGTGTATGTGGTGTTTCACTTCACGGATGGGTTAAATGCGGAGGTGGAATTTCCCCGGTTGTGGGATCAAAAAAGTATCACTTATCACTTTAGGCTAAATGTCAATTAGAAAATTCTACTCACATACAGTCATCTTCGGAGGATGAAACGGAGGCTTATTTCTTTTAAGAAACCAAGTTCAGAACAGAAATGAATCCTCAAAATAAGTGACTGATTCACTAAAATCTCAGAGACAGATCTGAATCTCACCTCACACTGTAAACTGACATGCTTATATTTTCTCTGTATTTACCAGAAAGACTGCAACATGTAATAGATTAGCTGTGAACCGTGCAAGCTTGAAAGATCCTAAGAGCACGTTACACCTATTTTGGCTCCACATAGTGGCGTCTTTCAGCAAAATACATTTCCTTGTTTTTATAGCCATTAATGGCCCAGCACCTTTCAGCTTTCAGCCTGCCTCACAGAATCTGTTCCAAAACTTTAATTAAAAACGTATAGCTACAGGGCTGTTAAATGTTCTTTTGCATTGGCCTCCACGTCATCCTTAACAAGTAATTCAAAAAGCAGTTCAATAGGCTTTGAGTTTGTAGTCTAGTTTATTTTCTTTTATACTGTATCTTTTTACTGACATTTTATCCCAGGTGTGATTTTTAGATAATTCTAACTCTTCACTCACTCACATACTCACTCACATACTCACTCACTCACTCCCTGACTCACTCACTCCCTGACTCACTCACTCCCTGACTCACTCACTCACTGACTCACTCACTCACATACTCACTCACTGACTCACTCACTCACATACTCATTCATTCACTCACTGACTCACTCACTCACTGACCCACTCACTGACTCACTCGCTCACTCACTCACATACTCACCCACTCACATACTCACCCACTCACATACCCACTCACTGACTCACTCACTCACTGACTCACATACTCACTCACTCACATACTCACTTGCTTACTGACTCACTCACATACTCGCTCACTCATTCACTGACTCACTCACATACTCACTGACGCACTCACTCACTGACTCATCACTCCCATACTCACTCACTCATTCACTGACTCACTCACATACTGACTCACTCACTCACATACTCACTCACTCACTGACTCACTCACTCACATACTCACACACTCACTCACTCACTGACTCACCCACTCTCTCACTCACTCACTCACTCACTCACTCACATACATACACAATCACCCACTCTCTCTCTCACTCACTCACTCACTCACTCACTCACTCACATACATACACAATCACCCACTCACTCACTCACTCACTCACTGATTCACTCACTCACTCACTCACTCACTCACATACACAATCATTCACTCACCAAATTTGGCAAAAAGAAGCTAAAAAAGATTTTTATTAAAGTATTTCTTTATGATGCAGTTTCCTATTATATGCTTGTTTCATTTAGCTGTATAGTAAGCTGACATATGTATTATTGATCTGTTTTCTTCCCAGTGCTTTAGTTACAACCCCAAACCCCAGTGGTCATATAACACTAATTGCGGACAGCCACAGAGACAAATAATCAATCTTCTATTGGTATGCATATTGTTTAGCAAGCAGTCTGGGATTAATTAGGCTCCAGACGTGATGACAGCACTGAGCACAGTAAACATATCAGCGCTTCAGACTTTATTACGAGTACTAAAGAGATATATTTTGAAAAAGGCAGATCATTAACAAACATTTGTGAGTGTAATTAAATGCAAAGCGTTCCAACAAAAAACAAAATAGCCCTTTCGAGGAGCTCTTTATTCAGCCGTAAAAGAGAATAATACAGAGATTAAAGTGACGTATTAGTCGTCTACAAAGAGACAAATGTTTATTAAAGCTATAACATTCTTTTTAAGTAATCATTAAGTTATGCCTTCCCATGATTCCTCTACAGTGAGCACATTTATGAGTGAAGGAAGGAGTGCCTTATAACGAAACTAGTCTATTACATCTCTACACAGTTAACATGCATGAAACAGAATAATTCAGATCTCTGTGTAGGTCTTTAGTTACATATATGCATGGTTTTCTTTCTGTTTCATTAATAACAACTTCTCCTGTTTTTCTGCCTTTCATGTTTTGTTTGAGCTTGAATGGTAGGAATTGGTGCTTTTATCCACTTAAAAGTGATTTTCAGTCTGGCACTATTTCTACCAGTCCTTTGCCTTGCTTACAGGGGGGTTATTGCTACCTTTTTGTCTCCTCTTCACAGAGGTTTTATCTCTTCCTTTGTCTTCTACTGAGGGGAATATGACATTTAATGTGTTTATACATTGTTCAAAAGAGTTCTTTCGAATGTTGATCATATTGAGTGTCTAGACATCAAGAGAATATGTGAATATATGCTGAAAAGCGATTCATTCATTTCCTGTCCACTGCTTTCCTGTATGAAATGAGGAGGCGTGGAATATATTACTGATCTCTCTTGATAAAAGAGAGAGAATATCAGACGGCTATTACTAATGCAAAAGATAAGTGTTGAATTGTGCCCCCTGTCATAGAAATACTCATCTAACTCCACACAGGCTCTCAATGGACTACTAAAACCATTGACTCCGGCAAGACACATCATACTGCCAGCAGAATCCCCGCTGGAGCCTCCATGCAGTCATGGCTTTTGATTCCAGCCATCGCCAACATCCAGCAGCTCCCACAAGAGGCCAGCAATACAGATCCTAGACGTGTTTAAATATCTGAACATGCCTGTAATGCTGGATGTTTTTAACCCTTGGCTGCGATCTCTAAAGGGACTTTGAGGGAAAACATGTATCCGTGAACAACCTCAGATTTCTCAGGGGGAACTTGTATGTGGAAATGTTGGTTTGAAGTGGAACCAGACTTAATATCGAAAAGTGATGGTATTAGATTCCCTCTGAAAAATCTAATGAAATGTCACAAAGAGAAAAAGCATGCCTGTAATTCAGGTAATAGAGAGAAACAAAGGATTATTTCTCAGGAGATGTCGCCCCAAATGCACCAGACAGACTGCAGCAGAATTACACTGAGGTGATGAAAACGTTCTGATCTCCTGGGATAATCTTGTGATGGTGCACCTCTGAGATATTCTTTAGCACATGCGCTGTCTTATAAATAAAGGTTCTTTGGAGCAAAACCATGGAAGAAGCACATATGGTTCCTTAAATAACATTTCAATGGATGGTTCTTTAAAGAACCATTTCTGTAAACAAGATTTAGCCTGAAGAACCTCTGAAGGACTCTGAGTCCGAACGTTATGTCCATGTCAAGAACCATAAGGTACCTTTAGCATGCATTGCTTGAATATATCACACAAATACTGTAGCAGGCTCAAATGCCCAGTAACTGTGCTGCAAATTCATATAACTCCCATTAAACCCATCCCCAGTGCAGGAATCTCTGCAGAGGTGACCACCTTCTTTATTGCACCTTTTAAGCTGAATTGAGGTGTTCACAATCCTGGTATGCAAATATGGAAAATACCCATGAATGTAAAATGAGCTAAATCATCGCCCACATGAAGGTCAAAGAGAATTTAAAGCCGTGCACGATCGATTTGTACATATTTTAAGCAGAACACTCAACAAAAACCTCAGTTAAAGGACAAATGAATCAAGGCCAAAACGGTGGCTGGTTACTTAGTGTTTCTTGTATGACAAAACAATCTTCTTAATGTCTGCTCACCAGTGAAGAGAACATTTACACTCCAAAATCCAAACATACTGGCAAAAGAAATCTTCTTTAAGCTAGTTAGTATGCAATGTTTCTCATTTTGAGATTGTTGTAAGAATAATAGAAGATTATTCAACCTATTACTTAAGACAAATGATCTGCCTATAGAATACGATTATGATTTTTAAAACAAGTAAAATATCTAGAACAAGGTGGAATAATCTTATAATGTTCTTACAACAATCTCCAAATGGAAAATATTGCATATCTCATAAAGGCTAATAAATAATGCATTTTTCTTCCGTTCCATGACTTATTTCTGAGGAAAATGTTGTATCAGGCAGGTTCTCTGACTTAGCTGTGCATTTAATGACACAGTGTTTACAAAGGTTTGCACACCCCTAGTCGAATTCCCTAAACACATTTTAATGCACAATTACTGTTTATTTGCTTTAACACAGCGAAGAAATGACAACATACATCTTTTTTGTGTTTTCTTTTTGTCCCAATCTGTTGAACTCAAACAGGTTGGAATTGTGCACCAAAATTTTCATTAAAAAATTGTGCTAATTTTTTTTCCCTGTAGAAAATGTGTTATAATGTTAAAGTGTGTAACGTCTTATTTTCAAAAAAAGCATGTAATGTGACTGGGGGTGTTCAAACACTTGCAGACAGCTGAAGGTGGTGGTGGTAGGAGAGAGAAACATGATATTATTGGTTATTATACAACAGTTAGTCCCGGCCTTAAAATCTGATTTTTGCCAAGTAATGAGTGACAGGGACAAACGTTAGCCTTCGGCTCTTGCCCATGACCAAATCACAGCTGTGATGTTATTGGCGATAACACGCTCCCTCTCATGTTACATTGCTTTAAATTTCATTTCATTCTTCTGGTGGTGCATGACAATGTAAACAAAACTCCTTTGGATTTCACTTGCCAAGACATCAACTGTTTGTAGTGTGTTTTATACACATAGTGCACATCCTTATGTGTAGTGCATGTGTATATAATTAGTAATTAGATCAGGCCTTTTAGTTACCAGAGTGTATGAAATAGTATACATTATAATTGTGTAAAATGAATCTGAAAGGTGTGTTTTTTTAGGTATTGCATACATGACACTTATGTGAAACCATTTGGGAACATACACTGTCAGCTGCTCACTTGAACGGAAACATTCACTTGAGAGGTGGAGCGCTGGAGGCGTTGGTGCATTTCAACTGCCTGAAATTAAACTATTCCTCTTTTAAATGTGGCAATTACATATTGCTGTAGTATCTAACATCCATATTGCGGTGAGCACTCTGTTGTTGCCGGCTAATAAAAAGAGCTAGCCGCTTATCTGTCTGTAACCATGTGGAGAGGGAGAAGTGACAAGCATAGTAAATAAAAATAAATGTGTGCGCCCCTGTGTATATGCATTGTATGAGTGCACATGTGTTTGTGTGGGCTCAAAGGATTGTCCCGCAGTCTACATGCAATTAGTATATGTGTAGAGAGTCACAAGGGCCGTCTATTGTGGCTGTGTTGTCTCAGTGTTATTATAATTACAGCTGGACAAAGAGGGCTGCGCTATATTATACAGCAGATGAGTTCACAGGGCCACGGCAGCCGCCTCGCTGTCATGAATAGTGGACAATAACAGCTTGTCAGAGGAAGCAGCAACAAGAGAGGCCCGGACTGTTTGCAGTTTGGTAAATGGGGTCACTTACATTTCTCATGCATATTCAATAAGGGCTTGACAGAAAGTTTAAATAAACATGATGCAATGACTTCGGGGAGAAAAAAATGATTTGATGTGTGAAAACTACAATACACTGAATATTATATGTGTATTAATAATGAATATGAAGAATCTTGTTTTTCTAAAGAACTTTTTTTTTAACGTTTTCTTTCTCCACTTTTTAAAAGTCGGTCCAGTTTGTTTTGATTTTTTATGTATGACCTTTAACCCTGATCTTCTATGCACTTTTTTGTCTTGTTAGTCTATTGCCTCTCAGCCTTTCCTTTAAAACACTGTTTTTGTGGCATGAATAATGAAAGAGCTGAGATTAGAATACTTATGAGAACACATGCATACTTATGAGTACACACTAATAAAAACATTTTTGGGACATGGCCCACATTATTTTCGACCATGGAAACATGTTCCCTGCAAAAAAGGTTTCTTGCTCTATTTTTTGACACATTAATAGGTCCTACTATGGAATAAAACATCAGTGATCGTCGGATTGGCTTTTACGTTTCAGCTCCGAAGACGGCAGAACATCTGAAATGTTAATTGAATTATAACATTGAATTAAACTATGAAAAACTGTTTCAATATCTGAGAGTGGAATTTCATATCAGCAGGAATGGCCCACTAGAATGGGCCACTAATGTAAGTAATATGAACCATTACAGAGCGGACTCGTAATTTTATGCCTATCATAATTCGCTGTTACTGCACATGGAACAAAAATGAACAATTAAAAAAGTTTTATAAAGTTACAAATTACCTGGTAAAACAATTCATTTAAACATAAAATAGGTCTCAAACCAAATCAAGTCAGATTACAAGAAAGAAGACCATTTCCGCTTGTGGGCCTTATTGAAACATCAGTTCTGCCCTTCAGGCCTGCTCAGGGTGTTTGGATGATGAGCATTTTCAATAACTTTTTCAATATTAATAATGATATTTTACACATTTTAAAATGATTCTGAAGTCAAATTCTCACTAAACTGTCATATAAGATGAAAAAGTTGCCTACTGAGGCAGGTTTTGCTGTGTAGAGTTGCCTAAGTACACTAGGTATCTTTCCAAAATAAAACTTCAGTAGAAGCACAAAAGTAGCACCAAAAATCTACAGCATGGAAAAACAAAAGTGAGACGGAGTATGAAAATAATGTTAAAGTTTCAGTGATACCATTTACTCCTTGGTCCATTCAGTCCATATCGCCACTGTCAAGACAAACCTTTTAGTCCTATTAGTCTTAAAGGAACAGTAACAAAAGCAACCTGTTTAATTCTAAAGGATAGAGAGAGATCAGAAAAAGTCATATAAAATGAATTAAGACAATTTTGGCACATATAACCCCACAAACATCATAAGTGGACCTCAAGAGAAAAGTGAAAGGGAAAGAAAAGTGTAAGATAGGAGCCCTTTAAGTGCTGAGTGAGCAATAGAAGAGCTACAGAATGTCTTAGGACATCAGGCCATCAATCTATCAGCACAGTAAGATTATAGGAACTGAAGAAAAAGCAGTTTGTTTCCCATGGACCACATTTTTTTGATGATGGAATCATGTATATTATAATTGCGTCTGCTATCAAATACACACCAGCTACTGTCAGCTGTCTTTCATATTACAGCTCTGAAGATTAAGTACTAAGTAACTACAGTGAAACATCTTGGTACATCAAGCGTCTAGCAGTATAGGAAGTGAAGACTTTGTTCGTTTTTTGCTGGACCTCCCGATGGGCCAGCTTATGAGAGTCATTGAAGTCTCTGAGTTACTGGCTGCGTTTGAAATAGTGTGTACAGTCAGTACTGCACATTGTTGCTGTCAGAGCAAAGCCTTGTATCTCCATTTTCACCATTTTTGTTTTCTTTTTTTAACAATTTGAAAATAACAGTTGCACTTTACAGTGTGTCTAAACATAATAATGAGTAGATGGATAATCCTTCTTCTTCTTTCAGCTGCTCCCTTTAGGGGTCACCACAGCGGATCATCTGCCTCCATCTTGCCCTATCCATTGCCTCCTCTACTTTCACACCCACCATCTCCATGTCCACCTTCACTACATAGTAGATGGATAGTAATGCTCCAAAATTACAACAGCATCACATTACATTAACTTGCATTGGGCTCATAACATTTTTTCAGTCTTCTGTAAATTGACGATTTTGGCAAAACAAGCTTTTGTTCTGACAGTGACAATGTCCTGTTTACTGCATGCTACTCCTCACGGTAGAGTATCTAGTATCCATTTACCAACTTGTACTCACACAATCACTGGGTTAAATTCATGATTACATCCTCCTGAAATGATCACATTGCATTAAGGTTGGTAGTCTATCATGAACATAATTGTATTGTAACCAATACCATTAGTCTGTCTGAGACCTGGACACATTGAGTACAGCTCAAGACTGAGACTTTGTGGTAGTTGAGATCAAATCAAGACTGAGAGCAGATTAAGATTGTTTCAGTAGGTAAAATAAAAAGAAGAAAGAAGGAGAAAACTGAAAGTGATTTGTAGTTCATTGCACATTCATTGTCATACATTATACATGATATATCTATTATTATATATTACAGACACAGCAAACAGGTTTGATACAAATATTGTGTTTGACGGTGTTGCTAATGTTCAGCAATGACAAAAAAACATTCCAGTTAAAAAGATTCCAGTTACCTCAGAAAGAGGCACACAATTTCCAAGTCCATCTTACCAAGGGACAAGACAAAGTCCAAATGATGTTGAGACAGAGATGAGACCAAGACCATTTATTTACAATCTTGAGATTTGAGTGCTAAAGATGGTTCTGGCTGCATTCTTGAATACTTGGCCAGAGTAGTACATTGTTCAGGTATCTTTGGTGTACTGGAGATATTCATGTTGGCTATGTACTGCATACTTCTTACTATTTTTGGGCACAATAAGAACAGGAGCGGAAGTAGACAGCAGCTGAGTTCCAAAAGATCCGCTGCAGTTGAGGAATGTGTGTCCTCAGAGCACTGTAGTAATAAAAGGGCTTTGTTAGTTTGTTAGTATCACACAGTGAAAAACGGAACAGTCTACCAAGGCTGCTTTGCCCTGTAATAGAAAATCTTATTATTATTACTACAACAAAAATTATAAAAGTCAGACCAATCACAAAGCAATAAATAAGCTGTCACCAATTAACATAATGAAATGCTAATGACAATGTGACTGAGTAAAAAGTCGATTCTTTACTCATGCTTCTATGAGTAGAAGTAAATTATCATTTGAAAATGAGTGAGTATATCTGAATAACTGAGCAAACATAAGCACTTTACTTAGTTACTAACGACGTCTAAGAAAATGTTAGTATGAGTAAATGTCATTCTCTCTGCTATTTCACTTACATTTTCAGTGTATTCCAAAAGCGTTTCTTATCTCTTTTGTTTAAATATTTCTAGTGATGACACAGTGTAAACATGCACTTCATTAACTTCCTTCTCTCTTGGATAAACTCTGCAAATATAGAAAGCTGCCCACCTACGTGACCTGTCATGGCTGAGGATTTGGTGCAGCAGCTGATCAAAGCAGTGGTTTTTGGAGCCGTAGTCTCATCCAGAGCTCTGACAGTAACTCTTTAATCATTTGGACACCTTTACCGTGTCACATGCTGTCTGAAAAACAGCCCTGTGCTTATACTTGCTTCTTTAACTGAGTCATGCTGTAGAGCTTCTCCAGCGCTGGTTCCTTCAATTGCATCATCCACATCGGAGACATCTTTAGTGTTAGCAGCAGAGGTAGAGTAGCTTAAAATCAGGGTTCGAAATAAAGGGGGCCGGGGTGGGGGGGGTTGATCGGGACCTCCTAATTAACATCTTGGATCCCCTGAATGTTCCTGGAAATAAACATATTATGACATTATGCTACCCGTTAGAGAAAAATAGACGCTGAAATATGAAATCAGGGTCGGCTCATTGTTAGCTGCTTCACCCACAGTCAGAGGGCTTCTGTTTTTGGTATTCTTATCTAAATAGTGATGCAGCACTGGTCCGCCTCAGGGTGGCGCTGTAGCAAATTAGTTCTCCCCATCCTTCATTGCCTAGCAACTGTAACCAATATGCCTCAAGAAAACTTTACAATATGCCATCACAAATTTGTAAAAGTGAAAGCCCAATTTCCCAAGAGTTTGATGGAAAGAATGAATTGTTACTCGTTTCTCAAAGTGATGACATGAGAGGAAATTTGTAAGATTTATTTTGTGGAACGGCACAATATTTTGTTACTTCTGCAATAATGACAAGTAGAAGTACAAGTGTAATCTCCCTGTCTTCACTCTGCCCCCTCATGTCTACAGCTATTATACAGCTGTTTTGCTTCCCATCTTCACCGTTTAGTCTGTACACCTGCCGCTAGTTTGTTTCCCTCCTTTCCCAGTTGTTTCTCCTCTTGTCTTTCCTATGAGCAGCGCTCACGTTTCAGTGTTATTTCGTCTGGCCTTGTGTCTTCAGCCTGTGTCTCTTCAACGGTTTGAGTTCCATGCTTTGCAGTAAATGTTCTGTTGTGCTTTCTGTTTGTTTGACCTAATTTTTGGATCTATAATTAAAACTCTAAACTCACACCCACACCCTGCCTCAACGCTCCTGTTTTGGGACAAAAAGTATCCTGCCATAAACTACTTAAGAAAAAAAATAAACCACGTTAAAAAAAAAACTCTTTTGCATTGAGTATTTTGAGTATATGGGAGAACAATGATTAAGGGATTGGAAAGAACTCTGAGAACTTGGGCTGGAGGTGTTGGTGCGGTTTCTGCCTGTAGCTGGAAGGCTAGACCCCCCTTGTAATTGTGGTAGGACTATCATAGGCCTGAGGAACAGGGAAGAGATGGGATGTGAATTTAGAAGGCATCAGTTTGGAAAAAAGAGGGGTTCAAGCATGTTCAATCCCCCAAACTTCAGTCGCTCTATAACTCAATTTATCAGGATAGTAGTTGAAAGTTTTGACTTCTTGGCTTTTTGGGATCCTTTTGGTACAAAATAAAATGCAAAATTTCAAAAGTAAGAAGTATGAGAAACTGTAAATTAGTCCAGGAGCTGAATCATCAGAACAGACTGAAATTAAACCCACAAGAGAGCCTTTGTTTCTATAAAGTCTAGTCCAGTTTTGCAACAATTCCTACAAAAATGCATTTTTGGGAGGAGCATGGAGATACATAACTTTATCCATGACTTGGATCCATGCATAGTTCTGCTGTGTGACCCAGCATCTAGAACATCTGTGCAATGTTATATTTAAATGAACGTATGATTTTTGTTAAGGAAATTCTTTGTTCAGTAAATAAATCACAAATATACAATACAATAAATGAATCATACATTATTAGGGACCATTAATGCAGTGTGTGTGTCTTTTCTCTCGTATCTACAGAACTTCATGCAGATGAATGTACTGTGTCTCTTAAAGAGTCAACTGTGGACCACCAGTGCTTTTCTCCTGCATCTTACACATTACCTCCACAGTAAACTAGCAGCTTAATTATGCACACAGGTCTTACTAACTCAATCTGACATTAACGGACGCTGTGTCAAATGCAGCTGGCGACTCGTGTTCTGGCAGCATCGATCTGTCTTCATCCAAATGGGAAGTTTAAGCTCTGTCCATCACAGGTGAAGAGATTTCAATTAAAGCTGGAGATCTTTATCGTCATGGGAATGTGAGCATTGTGTTGCCGTGGAGCCGTGACATCTCTTCTCATCTGACCACTCTCCCTCTGCATGAATAGATTTCCCTTTTCTGTTCTGCTCTGCTTTGAGTTCACTCTGGACTCCAATTACATGAAGAGAGAAAAGCGAGGGAATCAATAGTGCTCTAAAAGTGCATCCTGGTATAAAATGACACACAGAGTAAATTCATTAAAGAGGCTGCAGTTAGCTCTTTTAAAGTTCATTTGCTGAAGTTGCATCATAGATATGCTTTTTATTTTTTAATAGGAGCCATAAAATGCAATGTTCTGCCTATTTTGTCAGTCCTGCAGCTAAACTGTGCATTTTGTTTATTTCAGTAGGTTGATGAAATATATATTTTCTGAAGGAAATATGATTGAAGTAAAAGTAAAGCAAAATTACAGCAAAAATGTTCATCTTTTGAGGTGAGGAAGCAGGTCATCATTTATAAGTCGTTATTGCGTTTAAATGCTATTTTTAGGCAGAGTTGCTCTCAATTTTTTGATATTAAGAAAGCTGCAGTTGTGCTGTCCTGTTTATCTCAGCATATTTATATTTGTGTGGAGATATGAAGTGATTTTGCAGCACTGAGATATGAAGTGATTTTGCAGCACTGAGATATGAACTGATTTTGGGGTTCTCATCCCTCGCCTTCCATCCCATATTGCTCTCTAGCAGCTCAACACAGGGTAACAACATTTCACACACAGAGAGTCAACAGTGTCCTAGTTAAACTGAAAACAAATTTAGAGGCAAATGTGTTTGAGTATATCAATTAAAAATATCCAAGTTGATTTCCATTCTGCTGGTGGAATGGCTGCTAGGGGGCTTGTAGAAAGTGACTACATGAGCTCAACTGAATCATGGACAGTGAAACTGAAATTTTTAAACATTAAAAGATCCATTTTAAGCTACACAAACACCTTGTCTTGTTAAACCCCCAAATTAGATATGTAATCAAAAATGAAATTTTGCAAATGTGTTTATATTTGTATATATTTTTATGTAATGTGTTATGTTCAGACCTGTCCAGTCTGTTTCCTGCCTTCTGCCCAGTGACCACTGTGATAGGCTCCAGCTCCCCCCTTCAACCCAGAAGGTTAAGCGGCTTAGAAAGTGTGTGTGTGTGTGTGTGTGTGTTATGTTCAACTACTAAAGTACCAAAAATAAACAAAAGCAATACAATTTAATAGACTTGAATTGCATCTACACATATTTGAAGTTAATAATTAAAGTAGCAGGCACACGGTAACTTGCTCTTGTGGTCAACAATACTACACACAGTTAATCAAAAAACAGAAGGCAAAGGCAGATCAGGGGCAAAGACACATACAGAGGGTGAGTAAAACAAGGAGGAAAGATGGACACAGTATGCAAATAAATGCTGCAAGGAGCCAAAGAGAAAGATGTAAGATTTACTCAACACAGTTGCAACAGGCAAACAGTCATACACTGACCATCATCTTTATGCTTTAGGTCCAGAAGGTCAGCAAATAATAGTGGCCATCATTTCCATCATCCCACCATAATGGTTTCCTCCTGGGCCGTGAAAATACTAACATCAAGTATACATTTTCCGTGCAGATCAGTGAAGGCGGTGAGATAGATGATGCGTTTTAACTTTGAACTTTGGGAACAGCTTGTTAAAATTCTCTCCCAGTCAAGAATGTACCATCACACTGAAAACCGCAGTACATGATCAAATTTCTTCACTGTCTCACTATATCTTGCAACCAAATGAGGACGTGTCCTGGAGCATGCATAAATAATGCTAATGATGCCAGGAAGCTGAGGGGAGGGGAGGTGCTGGAAGCTTCTGCTGTGAAATTAGTTATGGGGCATCATTGAAATGAAAAGGACACATGAAAAATGATGTTCCTGAGGTGCTTTAGTGTGCTCTCAATCTCTACTACAAGGCAACTCATCAGATGTTACATGTTCACAGCTCCTCCATTTGCATAACTAGTATCTTAACTATAGCAAAGAGATGACGAGACAACTGCATCTCAAAATTCCTCCCACCCTTAGCTGTCTTTGTCATCTACATCTTGATTAATGCATGTGTCACAGAGGCACTGCAAAAATAAATTAGTTGGTTTGTTGATTAGACAGGTTGGCCTGGACTTTATAGTAAGAAACTACTGTATTTAAATTCAAACCTCAACATCACTCAATCAACACTGAAATAAAAAACTATGAAATAAAAAACAATGAGATAAAAAAATTTCTAACAATCACTTTTTAAAAACCTAAGTGGTGTATTTGGAACTTCAAATAGTGATCATGAATTAAATTCATATTGACTTATGACCCATTATATGTCATATTAAAGAGACTGTCATTATTGTAACCTATAGCTGAAAATATAATTGCAGTTTAACCTTCATCAGCACTCATTCTAAATAGCACTCATTCTAAATATGCTTATGCTTAATCTTTATCTTAATTACATGGTTCATATAACGTTGCTTTAATATCAAACTCTAAACTCTAATGTAATGACAAAACAATGCTATTTAGTCTAAATAAAGTCAGTCGTCCATGAAGTGTTGTGATTAAAGGAAACTACAGCTGTAGTAACTTGTGTTGGTTTAATAGATTACGCTCTGTAAAGGTTCTGCATTGCAGCCAAATACAGAAAGGAATTCTTGCTTATTCAGTCATGGTATTTAATCTCAGCGAAGGATTTGTCTAGAGTTATGCTGAGTGGCCTGGTGGCTCATCGAAACTGCATGTACTGCAAGAGCAGCAATGCTGACTGAGCTTTTCCGAGCCAGCTTAGTTCCACATCTGTGACATTAGTCTTATGCTAACATACAAATGAAGTGTTTTTCTTTCCTTTTTTCCAACACCTTAGAAAGATTGAGCGTACAGTAAAGACTCCTTTGCAGCCTGTTCCCTTTTATTTACTGGATGCATATCTGGCATCTGACTTGGTTGTGTTGTGGAATTCCAAAGCAGTGGAATTCTGAACTGACATTTTTTAATGCTAACCACTGAGGTGTTTTTGTTTTGCCGTACCTTAAAAAGATTCTCTTCAACAAGGATTTTTGAAAAGTGCTATCTTCTGCAGCTTGTTCCTTTTCAACTCCTGGATGTAAATCTGTCATTTGGTTTTGCTGTGCTGAGGAATTTCAAAAATAAGCTGACAACCTGAGACCCTGAAGTTTTGCAGGGCTGTCTGGACAACAGAAAACCTTGTTTTAGACATAGGATGCCAGGGCGACTTTTTTGCCAATGGTAATGGGGTCACTGTGTCATTGTGTCACCCGGAGCTCAGGCAATGGGGCAATAAACAAACCCTTAACGCTCACGATTCTGCTGCCAAAAATGCCAGATGCTCCTGGCACCAACTCTCCTCGGCCAACCAAACAGACATGTGGGCCACAGGCAGAGCCAGGCCTGGGAGGAATCCCACCCAGGAGAAATGAGGATTTTCAGCAAACTTCAGAATCCATGCTTGAGTACTTTCTCTCCCTAAATAGTCCTTGAGTCATCTAAAGTAAGACATTGAGTGCAGATAGGTCACAAGTGTAGTGAATTTTACTTTGCGTGATTTTATAGAAGACTGGTTCAGTAGCTGTGCTGTGTTTGTTTCAGCTAGGATATGTCAGAGCTCAGACACAGTTTTATTGGACACAATATCACTCTTGTGCTCTGTCTTCATGATATTGCATATGGTGTAGATTTTTAGCCCCTTTTTACCCCCAAGGGACCACCACAGAGCAGGTACTCTTTGGGTACTCTCCGCACTGCAGTAACAGTGATGTGGTGGAATGTGTTAGTGTGTGTCGGGCTGGTCTGAGTAGATCAGGCACAGCAGTTCTACTGGAGTTTTTAAACACCTCAGTGTCACTGCTGGACTGAGAATAGTCCAGCCAATTGCATCCTGTGACCACTGATGAAGGACTACAGGATGACGATATAATGACGAGATAATGTTTGTTGTTTGACAAAATAAATATCCATCCATCCATCAATTATCTCCCGCTTCTCCGGGGTTCGGGTCGTGGGGGCAGCATCCTAAGCAATGAGGCCCAGACCTCCCTTTCCCCAGCCACATCCACTAGCTCTCCAAGGGGGATTCCGAGGCGGTCCCAGGCCAGCTGGGCGATATAGTCACGCCATCGTGTCCTGGGTCAGGCGGCATCCTAACCAGATGCCCAGACCACCTCAGCTGGCTCCTCTCGACGTGAAGAAGCAGTGGCTCTTACTCCGAGTCCCTCCCGGATGACCGAACTTCTCACCCTATCTCTAAGGGAGAGTCCAGACACCCTGCGGAGGAAACTCATTTTGGCCGCTTGTATTCGCGATCTTATTCTTTCGGTCATTACCCAAAGCTCATGACCATAGGTGAGGGTGGGAACGTAGATTGACCGGTAAATCGAGAGCCTTGCCTTATGGCTCAGCTCTTTCTTTAGCACAACAGACCGGTAAAGAGCCTGCATCACTGCTGACCCAGCACCAATCCGCCTGTCAATCTCCCGCTCCCTTGTACCATCACTTGTGAGCAAGACCCCGAGATAGTTGAACTCCTCCACTTCAGGCAAGAGCCTATCCCTGACCCAGAGAGGGCTCTTTGCCCTTTTCTGCATGAGAACCATGGTCTCTGATTTAGAGGTACTGATTCTCATCCCGGTGCTTCACACTCGGCTGCAAACCGATCCAGCGAAAGCTGAAGTTCGCGGCCTGATGTCCCCAATAGGACCACATCATCTGCAAACAGCAGCGATGTGACCCTGAGGTCACCAAACCGGACACCCTCCATCCCCTGACTGCGCCTAGAAATTCTATCCATAAAAATTATGAATAGAATCGGTGACAAAAGTCAGCCCTGACAGAGTCCAGCTCTCACTGGGAACGAGTCTGACTTACTGCCAGCTATGCGAACCAAACTCCAGCTTTGTTTGTACAGGGCCTGAATGGCTCGTAGCAAAGAGCCATGTACCCCGTACTCCCAGAAGCACCTCCCACAGAATACCCCGGGGAACACAGTCAAATGCCTTCTCCAGATCCACAAAGCACATGTGGACTGGTTGGGCAAACTCCCATGAACCCTCCAGAATCCTGGAGAGGGTGAAGAGTTGGTCTAGTGTTCCACGACCAGGGCGGAACCCGCAATGCTCCTCCTGGATCTGAGGTTCGACTATAAGCCAGACTCTCTTCTCCAGTACCCCTGCATAGACCTTACCAGGGAGGCTGAGGAGCGTAATTCCCCTGTAGTTGGAACACACCCTCCGGTCCCCTTTTTTAAAAAGAGGCACCACCACCCCAGTCTGCCAATCCAGTGGCACCGCCCCCGATGTCTACACAATGTTGAAAAGGCGTGTCAGCCAAGACAGCCCCACAACATCCAGAGCCTTGAGGAACCCCTGGAGCCTTGCCACCAAGGAGCTTCTTAACTACCTTAGCGACTTCGGCCTCAGTAAAGGACAAGCCTATTCCCATGTCCCCAGACTCTACCTCCTCACTGGAGAACGTGTCGGTGGGATTGAGAAGGTCCTCAAAGTATTCCTTCCACCGCCCAATGACGTCTTCAGTCGAAGTCAGCAGCACACCATCTCCACTATATACATATACATATACATATACACATACATATACATATATTTACTCGAGTGTCCAAAACACATGGCTACAAAGTCAATCATTGAACTGCGGCCTAGGGTGTCCTGGTGCCATGTGCACTTATGGACATCCTTGTGTTCAAACATGGTGTTCATAATGGACAAACTGGTTTGCACAGAAGTTCAAAAACTGAACACCACTCAGGTTCAGATCAGAGAGGCCATTCTTCCCAATCACACCCCTCCAGGTCTCACTGTCATTGCCCACGTGAGCGTTGAAGTCCCCCAGTAGGACAATAGAGTCTCCAGGAGGAGCACTTTCAAGCACCCTTCCCAAGGACTCTAAGAAGGCTGGGTACTCTGAACTGCTGTTTGGTGCATAAGCACAGACAGCAGTCAGGACCCGTTCCCCAACCCAAAGGCTTAGGGAAGCTACCCTTTCGTCCACTGGAGAAAACCCCAACATACAGGCACTGAGTCGAGGGGCTATGAGAAAGCCCACACCTGCCTGCCGCCTCTCACCATGGGCAACTCCAGAAAAGAATAAAGTCCAGCCCCTCTCAAGGAGATTGGACCCAGAGCCCAAGCTGTGTGTTGAGGTAAGCCCGACTATATCTAGCCGGTATCTCTCAACCTCGCGCACCAACTCAGGCTCCTTCCCGACCAGTGAGGTAACGTTCCAAGTTCCAAAAGACAGTTTCAGCAACCGAGGATCAGAACGCCAAGGCCCACGCCTTTGGACACTGCCCGATCAACAAAGCACCGAACCCCTACTACTGGAGTTACATGAGTCCCCTCTCCCATCGACCCACCACCAATGGGAGGGGGGACTCATGTAACTCCTTTGGGCTGGGTCCGGCCGGGCACCATGACTAAATGTCTGGCCACCAGACGCTCGCTGGCGAGCCCCTCCCCCAGGCCTGGCTCCAGGGTGGGGCCCCGGTAACCCTGTTCCGGGCAGGGTACACAAGTCGTGTTTTCGTCTTTTCATAGGGGTTATTATTATGGATCACACTTTGTCTGACCTGTCACCTAGGACCAGTTTGCCATGGGAGACCCTACCAGGAGCTTTTGCTCCAGACAACATAGCTCCTAGGATCATTCAAGCACGCAAACCCCTCCACCACGATAAGGTGGTGATCCATGGAGAGGCAAAATAAATATAATAAACTGAACTTAACTGAACACATTGGCATATTATAATAATGACAGTTGGTCTTAAATGATATGTTTTAATGGCAAATATGGGTAAATTATGAGTAGAATAAAAACTGGATGAACACAAGTAGGCGAGAGCCAGACTTCAGCTCTAATGCATGTATGAGTGATGATAATAACTTTGAGACCTACTTTGAGAACAAATCCTGTTATCATCTGCAGTCAGCACCAAAGACTCATAAATCATCTTCACAATTTATTGGTTTATTTGGTATATTTACAATTATTTCCCAATACAATAAAGGTGAGGGCATGTATTGAATGGTGATGGAAATCATTGTCTGCTTACATATGAGTGTCCCATTGATTTGTGCCAGTAGCTGGGTAGCCTCAGGCCACTGGGCCAGACACACTGTACACTCAACTGTTCTCCAAGTGAAAACAAAAGGTCAATTTAAATGATTGATAAGCCTTTTTACTCTGAGTAATTGAGAGAGCATTACTTGCGCATTTTGCATGATGAATCAGGCTGACATTTTTGGTACAATTGAGTCATAAAACCCAGTGTGAAAATTTGTCCCTTTTTTCTGTCGCATTGCATATTGCGATCAAAGACAAATAGATATGACATATAGATAATGTCAACAAGCCAGGGTTGAATTGTGACCTGATGCCTATAATATGAGTAAGGAAATAACAGACACTTCCAGCGTTATAAATAACAATGAGTTATAATTATTTATACAGCATGCTTCATTTTAGGTACAGTCATATGCAAAGGTTTGAGCGACGCTGGTCATAGGTTGTTCACTTATTTTCACATAGAAAATCAAGAAAACTTGTAATTTGACCAGGGGTGTTCAAACTTTTGCATACGACTGTACAAAATCTCAAAGTGCTTTACACAGGACAGAATCCTGGTGCCCTTTGACACTTCCAAACACACACACTGACAAGTACTTTCTATAGAACACTGTGCTCAGTAGAACCGACTGAACACCACTACTGCTCTTTACTGGCACTGATTCATAGGACACTTTACACTGTTCCAGTGCTCCACTACTACTCTCATAGGACACTTTACACTGTTCCAGTGCTCCACTACTACTCTCATAGGACACTTTACACTGTTCCAGTGCTCCACTACTGCTCTCATAGGACACTTTACACTGTTCCAGTGCTCCACTACTGCTCTCATAGGACACTTTACACTGTTCCAGTGTTCCACTGCTGCTCTTTACTGGCACTGATTTCATAGGACACTTTACACTGTTCCAGTGCTCCACTACTGCTCTTTACTGGCACTGATTTCATAGGACACTTTACACTGTTCCAGTGCTCCACTACTGCTCTTTACTGGCACTGATTTCATAGGACACTTTACACTGTTCCAGTGCTCCACTACTGCTCTTTACTGGCACTGATTTCATAGGACACTTTACACTGTTCCAGTGCTCCACTACTGCTCTTTACTGGCACTGATTTCATAGGACGCTTTACACTGTTCCAGTGTTCCAGAGTTCCACTCCACTTCTGTTCTATTTATTATTCATTTGTTCTTGAGAGTGCAATCTGTATTCGTTCTGTGCAATAATTCTTAGATGTGCAATATTATGTAACGCTATAAGCTGTCCAAGGAATGTGCAACTACAACTGCTACCTCACCTGTCTGTTGTCTATTGACTGTTTTAGAATATATAGTTTTATAGTCCTTTTTCTTTATATTTAAGATTTTTATTGTTTTTTTTCCCTTAAATCTGCACTTTATATATGTTAGCCTTATGCTTAGATATTTTAGCCTTATGTTTAAATTGTTTTGTATGTAGGAAGTGCCGTTGGATTGCTGCTCAATTTCGTTGTACACTGTGCAATGACAATAAACGCATCTTCTCTTATGTTTGTGATTAGCAGAATAAAAGACTACAGAAGCTGCAAAGAATGATGAAAAAAGTAATGTATCTCAAAAACTGGGTAAAATTTTATTCATTGTCATGCAATCCAAGTAACAGATGTTCCTTACATTGAAGCCAACCAAAAGTGCCATTTGCTGTGTAATATTGACTATGGACAGATTGTACACTGTGGTCTGAGTAATTTGTTGAAAGTGCAGCTCTTTCATGATATTTGGACGATGGAGAACACCACATTACAAAGCACTGATAGTATGAGAGCAATAAAATTTCCACCTGCTGTAATAAGATGCACAATTAATTCTTGCCTTTTCATCTCATTTGCATGTAATTCTTTCTCTCCTTTCATGCTGTATGAAAGATCAGGGTCTTGGACTCTAATAAACTACATTAATTGTTTAACATCTCTACATATCAGCACAATTATACTTGCCTCAGCAGTGCAGGCAAACGGGCAAATCTATTATTGATCTGAGAGCATAAGAGAAAAAGGAGATGGCTAGAGAAAGAAAGACAGAGAGGGAATCGAAAACAAATTGTGTCCTCTCTCAAACAGATTGACTTTCTCTTTCCTTTCTCTCTTCCGCACTTCATTTCATTCTTCAAAATGACAGCAGGACAAATATATAGTGCATCTTATATATTTCTACAAACCTCAGTTCCAGTTGAGACAGTGTGTAAAATTCAGTACAAAACACAATGTATGATGTTTTATCTTATGATCTTGACTGTTTTTTTTGTAATTATGTACTGTTGTAACACATGCAGCATGTCTTGTTGAAATAAGCATGGTCATCCCTGAAAAAGACGGCATCTAGAAGGCAGCATATGTTACTTCAAAATGTGTATATCTTTCAGTGTGAATGGTGCCTTCACAGAACTATCGGCATTAATGCACTTTTTAACAGTACCTGTACTTGAATTTAATTCTACATTTTTATTTTTAAGATAAATTGCAACACATAAGCATTACCACTATGTATTCTTTGTATGTTAGGTTGAAAACTTGTGTTGATGTATGGATATGAAGTCACACTTCATAAACCATTACTTTAAAGTGAATTTTCAGAACCAATGTGAAGAACCAATCTGTGCTCAACAAATATTTTACAAATAAGGGCCCTGGATGCTTCTTTTATACCCAAGCATGATTGCATCACCTTTTTAAGACATTAACATTTCACCATGGTCCTAGTCTTAAATCACCACCGTCACAACTTTGTTGGAACATGTTGCAGGCATCAATTTAAATTTTAGCCCAATATCCAAATAATAATGGACAAATATTTAAATCTATTTCTGTCTTGAAACTCTTCACACTGACTTGAAACAGCCTTTTCAGTTTTCCAATCCATTAAGAATGGTTCACTTTGTGAGGCGCAGGACTATAAAACATCTTTCATCAGCCTTCAGGAGAACATCTTCATTATTTCTCAAACAACTCTTTCACTGGGTTTTCTAACTGGGTTCTCTGAGCATTGAATGATTTCATACTCAGGACTGAGGAAGGAAAGTGTTCGTGAGAATCACCTTTGGGCAATGTCATTTACAATAAAGCAAAATCATACCTCAACATTCATATCACACCACACAGCAACAGTTAGCATCTGGCACAGCAGCATTTCCCTACAGAGTGGGATGTTCTCTTCTGCATGTTGTGAGGAATTCATCTGGCTAAGTGCTTTGGCTTAAAGGTATTCAAATGTTCTCGGTTTAGCCCTCCTCTGCATTTGTATAATCACTTCAGAAGAGGGCTGAAAATACCCCCTTTGGCATTTGCCTATTTCTGACCGGTAAAGCTGGAGGCATTTAGCATTTGTGCTTGCCCTTAGCAAGCTACTGGGTTAGAAAGAGAAACTGAAAAGCTGATAATTATGGCAAAGCTTATTCTAATGCAGCTCAAATGAAGCTAAAAATGAATTAAATGAATGAGTCTTTTGCTAGAAGAGATTTTCCCTCCCAGTAAGAGTAGAATTATTCTACTGCTCCTACTGCTTGGAGACAGTGCTTGACCCACTGGAGACATGACTTGACTCTGGGTAGATATGGATCTGTATTTGTTGTACACTTTTCTTCTGACTCTGATACAGTCACCTTCAAAATGTTCCCTGTAATAAGCTCCAAGTGATGCCATGAAAGCAGCTGTTTGAACAATCACAGTTTTATTGGAATTCACACCTGACATTTGAAACAAAGCCTGCATAGTTTAAAAGAAAAAATCACCCATGCATGATAATTTCAATGTGTGCTGAATCTGGATCAGCTGTCTTAAAGACTGACCCTTCTGGGAAATGGCTTTATCTGTGGCCGTGTAAAGGCATCACAATACCAACTGGATTTATTTACTAAATGATGCCATGTACACTAAACTCTGTATGATCACTTTGCAGTAACTGACTTGAAAACATTTTCATTTACGGAATTTGGCTGACGCTCTTATCCAGAGCAACTTACAATTTGATCATTTTACACAGGTAGGCCAAGGCGGTGTTAGGAGTCTTGCCCAAGGACTCTTATTGGTATAGTGTAGGGTGTTTGCCCAGGTGGGGATTGAACCCCAGTCTACAGTGTAGAGGTGTTAACCACTACACCAACCCAACACAACATTAGTGGTCCTTTGTGTCTCATAAGAGAAGTGATTTATAACAACATAATTAAGCATTGATTTCAGTTTAAATGCATGAAAAACATTTATTTACATTGAAAAACAGTGATGTACAAAATTGACTTGATTCAAATGTGTACACAACTTCCACACAATTATTGTTAAAAGCAAGTAAACTGGATGGCAAAGTTGATTTAAGACGTGTTTGCCTGTCATTATCGCAAAATTCCAGCTGACAATTAATCACCACATAAATAATTGTGATTAACAGTTTTTTGTGTACAACTATTAAAGCCAGATTGTGTAGCTGTCTTTCTTCCTAGCTGCCTATTGTATCTCCCAAATGACGACCAAACCTCAAGCTCAAAAGTATTAAACATCAACCATTACTCACCACTACTCTCTAAAGTTGTTAACAGCAAATAATCAAACATTGGTCATCACTATAAAGGTGCTATTAACAGCCATTATTCAGAGCAGGTTTATGAGGATGAGGAGCCTGGCCGCTTCCTATTTCCCCCGTTATATATCAAAGACAGGACTACAAAACAGCAGAGGGCATCCATGAGCAAGTCCTCAATGAATGGGAGAAAATGGAGCTCACTAGCTAAAAAAAAAGTTAAAATCGTTTCTAAGTGCTGATTGGTTGGCAAGCAGAGCAGCTCATTGGCTGTTTGCACTGGCAGATGTCATGAATGTACATGAGGTGCTGTTTAAAGCTCCTATAACTCGAGTTTAAATGCTCTTAAAAACATAACAGCTGTGTTAAAATGTTTTACACTCATCTATGTGAAATGAATGAGTTCTTTCACATAAAAAATATTTATGTATTTATAAAGTATCATTTTCTTCAAATGCTCCAAATTAGCCCATTCATGTCAGACTTGCTTGGTAGCGCCCTCTAGCGTTTGAGAAACCCGGAAGACATTACAAAGTGGCAAGTCTCCTCTCTACAACTTCTCTGGTCTATTGCCCTCTAAAGGTGTTATCAAACATCAAATAAATAAACATTCCTATTTCTCTCTCTAAATGTGTTAACATTAAATAAACAACTCACTGTTGACCTGTAAATATTTAAAAAACATCAAATAAACAAACATTACTCACCATTTCCCTTTAAATGTGTTAACAAATGCTAAAACACCTCTAAAGGTGTTTTAACTAATCAGAAATTAGAACAGCCTTTGGTTTAATAAGACCCTTTTAGTTTTTCAATGTTTCCTGCTTTTTACATGTATTTGCATGTTTCAACACAGCTGATAAAAACTCTTTATTATCATGTAAACATGATCTTGAATGCTAACAACAATGGACTGTGGTCAACTTCAACAATTGTGATCAACTCAAACAACTGCCATTAAGTGATTATGTAATAATTGTAACATCTAATTGTGTTCATGTAATACATTTCATCCATGTGGAAATGACCTGCATTATGTAAATTCATTATTTTCCTACAGAAATGTAACATACCAAACACCATTTTCAGAAATATTGAAGGTCTGAAACAAACCTAGCTGCCACTCTTAATGTGCTCCAATGGATGATGAAACTTTCAAACTTAGACTAATGAGACTCTAAATAGGCAGAAGTGCAATGTTTATTACAAAAATATACTGCATCATTCAAACATTTACATTCAACAGATCAAAGATGTTACAACTGAGGTACTGTCTTTGAAGGTAACGGTGAAGACACTCAAGACGAACATTCTGAAATCAATATGACTCAATACACAATATAAATTTGTGAACTATGGAAAGTAGTTTTCTCTGTAAAACTGAAGTCTTACTGTACAGAAAAATATACCATAGTTATTCCACAGGCATATGCTAAATGAAGCATAACTGATTCTGCTGCGTAGTGCAAAACCTATTTTTGGCATTAGCTTTACGTGTATACACTTTAATCTCCTACTGTCTGAGAAGTGGACGTACAGGAAAAGAGTTTAAAGATTATGTTTAGTCTTGGATTGAATTACACAGCCAATAGTGAAAACTTCATTTGCAAAAGTGGCTAAAACTGGTTCTTCCTCAACTTTTTTTTCTTCTTCAGTGAATAAACATCCCTGTAGGCCGTCTAGGCATGTCATTCATAGAGTAATTTCACAGCTTTAACAGAACCCACGGTCACATTTCAGGAGCTTTAAATTTGGAATGAATTTCAAAAACCAGCAAAGCTGAAGCTTTCAGTCTCACTAGATCATTTTAAGAAGCTCCTGGCTGACTGGCTCCCAGATCAGTGTGTATGGTTTTCCTGTTTTCTTTCCTGACCATTTCTCATGATTGGCATTACTTCTACTTATTTATTACATTAGTTTTTTAACAGCAAACAGGGTCAGACGAAAAAAAGACTCCAGTCTCAGCTGGTCTCACTGTATTAATAACAAAAATAAAGAGACCCTGTCAAAACTTAAATGACACAATCTGTTTCTCTGATTCTGAAGTGTAGCTAGGCTTACAATTTACAAACAGTTAGCGTGATAATGATTAACAATAAAGTGTGTTTCTAAGAGTAATTTAGAATAATCTTGTTTGGGATAGCCACCCCACCATCTTGTCTACTCTTTAAAACGTGTGCAGTGTTATTAATTCTCTCTGAATCTGCTAGTATCTGATGACATTGTCATGTGTTGAAAGTGATATTCTAAAATTCTAACACTGTAAAAACGGTTAAAATGTTCTGATCACCTGAAACTAATGTCATGACAGATTCACAAGTTCTAACAAATGTTTCCTCATTTTTATCAGTGAAATTAAGTGATTTATTATCTTCGATGCTTTAACCTCATGCAAGTCTGTATGTTAACAGACTGAGTTTATCATCTGTACCTCACTGCACTGTGCATAACTGATGACCACCAGAACAAACATTAAAAAAAATGTATACTATGGTACATTCACACATTAAAAAGCTTAGTTTGGCTCGTTTTCTTATCAAAAGAAGAGGGGCCGTATAACAGAAAATTCTTAAGTCTGAGATCATCTTAGCTGCTTTGTTGTCATGGCAATTTCAGTTAAGACTGAAGTTTGGACAGAAGCCATTACACATGAACAGTTCCTAAGTCTATAATCTTGCCTTATTTCCAGATAAGAAAATGGTAAGTTATTACAGAAACAACCTAAGATGCCAAAACAGCCTAAATATTTTCTTAACTTTAAGAAAACCCCAGAGCGTCTTCTGCTTTGAACGTCTGTTTCTATTATTTTATGCAGTGATGGACAGCACAGTTCACTACAAGTAGCATAATGACGCTACATTTTTATTTAAACCGGTGCTTTAACTTGTGTGACTTTCGTTTTTTTTTTTTTTTTTAAACAGCGGTTTTTAAGAACGGTTGTTAATGTTTGATAAAAAGTCATAAAATACAATATTGTAGAGAGATGATGGTGAATGAGGAGGAGACGGAGCTGAACGGGTGTCTGTATATAAGGAGGAATAATATTAATAACGCTTGGCTAAAGTGTTTAGGAAATGAACTGTGGAGGAGCGATGCTCTGATAAACAACACAAAGCGCTGACACAATATTATTAATGTTCAGTTTATCACGCTTTAGTTTTTTTTTACATCAGTAACAGTAGCTAACGTTACCTAGAAGTCTGACTAACTAACTTGATCACGTTTGTACGTTTCCGCTGTGCGTGGATGGTCGGTTGCTAGGTAACAGGCACGAGTTGATAGTCAATCGATTTGAATCGAGTAAGATTTCCTAATTTCAGATAAGATGCTGTAAGATAAGATTCTTAAATTAAGATAAGATTTACTTCTGTAATATGAATTTGTGAACAATCTTATCTTGACCTGTCAGATCTTAAGACAAAAAGATTTTCTGTAATATGGCCCCAGGATTCTGTCTCACAATTACACAAGTTTGGGAGCCCCTGTTTTGTTGATTGTCCAAGTAAAGAAAAGGTTAACACGGCCTATACATGGAACTCACTTCTGCATATTGTAATACACAATTGCTGTTTATCTGCTGAATTTATTATATTGGGGGAAAAATTTAAATGTGGCCTGTATAAATGTTATGGCATATTATATTTTGTGTCCCCCCTCCCCCCCCCCCCCCCCGAAATATGTAAAACTGCACCAATGTATTATTTTCACTTTGAAAATCAAAAAAACATTTAATTTGACTCAGGGTGTTGCATAAGACTGTATTCTTTACTAAAACTAGACCAGCACCCAAAAAGTAACTCCAACTTTCCCTGAACATAAATAAGGTACTTCTGAAACTGGTGAAACCTTGCTCTTTATCCATAATTCCTGCTAATAGTCACAAATGTTCTATGACAGATCTTCTCAAACTTCCAGCCCTGGAGGCCCTTCACAGCTCTAACACACTTAATGTAGCTAGGGGGCTTAAAGACTAGCTAGTGGGCTGAATCAGGTAAGCTGGAACAGGCAAAAAAAACACAACCCAGCAGAACATTCAGGGAGCTAGAACTGGAGTGAAGAACAACTGTTCTAGAGAACTAGAACAGCCTACTGATTGTCAGGTTCCATCCATTTGGCCCCTCTCAATTACACTTAAAAGTGATTTCAGTGCCTATATTTCATCTTCATTTCCATTCCTGGAAGAGTCGTGGACAACTGGCAGGAAAAAAAACTATATATTGTAGTTTAATTCATTCAGATTTCAATTACTTGAATTTGAATTGCGTTTTCACTGAAGTAACACATCTGCAATGATCCTGTTCTCCAGCTGGGCTTAAGGCTCCTTATCAATGCTGTGTGTGCTTCTAACTCAGATGGTTCACGGTTTCAGGGGACGGGATCATCTTGCATTGAGATTATCTTTCTGAATGTATGTAATGCTCTCCCTTAATTTCTTGGTGAAAATGTGACTTGATCTTCCACAGTATGTGTGCATTGTAGTCTTTAGCTTTTCCTCCAAGGGGCGAAGCAGGGAGCTGACTGGATCTTCTCCAAATGGGTACTGAAAACAAAGCACAAACGTGTCACATTATTAAGCAATCCACTTAAAAACTGATCAGATTTTTTTAGTCATATCAAATAAAATAGCATTTTTAAAGCTAAACTACCATGTAAGATCTGGGGATTTGAAGACCTATCTGGTGGAAACATGTAAAATGGAAAAAAAAAAACCTTTCCCTAAGCAGACAAATCTCATGATTGTGAGCACATTTAAGAGAATGTAATCAAAACTTGCTTAAAGATGTCAATGGAGTATGTAAGTGAATTATCATCTACTATTGTCATATCTTTATCGCTGTAGGACTGATTTCGCATTTGAGACCTAAACATCCAGCTCTGACCTCTAAATGAATTTTTTAGGCTTATAAGGAGACTTACAGGAGCACATGAAGTCCATATTTTAGCATATAGCACAGTGGTTTTTCTACCAGGTTTCCATTCACAGCATTCATTGAAAGTCTTTTCCAGATTTAACCCTTTATGTATAGGCAATTTAGTGCCATTATCATAGCAAGTAAGCAAGTAAGTGTGCACAACAAATAATGACAGTAATAACAATAATAATAAAGACTTTATGGGGCCTCATTTGCTTTGTGTTCTGGCCTGGTATGAGGTCACTAAAAAGTGCACTCTTTTTATTAGCACTGATGCAACACATATCAGGCCCTGATGAAGCTGCATTTACTGTCTCCTATTGATTTTTATGGGAAGGATGGGCGTGCTGGATGCTGCCTTGCATTCTCCTAGTCCCAAACGAAGCATCGGCACTAAAGATTTTACGGCTCTTCCGCGGGGTTTGCCACTGTAATGGTGGGGTCTTTTATTGCCCGCCAAACTCCTGCATCTGTGAGCATGTCTACAGGGAGTAAATGCTACAATAGGATGCAGGGGGTGTGGTGGCAAGGGTTTCTTGTAGAAAACTGAAGAGTAGCCTGAGGCTTGGCATAGCATACTTGGTGGGAGAAATTAACACGCTAGTTCATGCTACACCAATATGCTTTCTAGCAAAACAACTGTGTGCCTTCTGAAAGCAAACATAACACACAGTGAGACTCTCGGATAGAGAAAACCAAACACTTTCAAAGCAATTGGAAACTCGATTGCTGATGACGTTCTTTACCTTGTCCCTGCTTATTTTGGTGAAGCTCTATGTGAGTGTGGGCTAGTCCTGCCAAACAGACAGCACCCAGTTGAATCATGGGCCTCTACTAATGACAGACCTCATTTAGCTAATGGCCCAGAATGCTTCCTCCGCTGTCAGGGGCAAAGAGGTCTCGCCTGGCCATAATGACCAGAGACACACAGGCACGCTCTCTCCCTCCCTCTGCAGATAAAACGAACAAGGGATTGACTGCTTGCCACAAGTCGGAGACCAGGATGGGGGGGTGGCAGAGATAGATAGATAAAGAAAGAGTGCAAAACGTCAAACCTGATGAACAAGGGAGGAAAGCAATGAGGGAGAGATAAAGGACGGAGGGAGGAAGAAGGGAGTCTTGGGCTTTAAAGATTAGCGCATTAAGAGTGATCGTTGTGCCTGACGAAGACAACAGAGATTAAGTCCAGAACACGATGGCCCTGGCAGGCTGATGGGTGAAGTTAACACAGCTATTGATTTCTGCTCATCAGCAACAGAGCGAACTTTCCCTCTCATTCCAAACCAAAGCCTCTCAACAAACCTGGAATAAAACTACACAAATATTAACCCAGTTTAGAACCAACCACTGACCACCACCTTAATGCAGGCACCTACTTTTTGTTCTGCCAAGCCCCTTCTTGACAAATAGGTCCAAATATGAGCAGATGCTTTATGTAAAAAATGCTGTTGGTTTGTGTTGAAAGTCAAAAAAGGGAGACTGTTTGTACAGATCATGTGACATCCAATGGGAGTTGATGTGGTAGACCAACAAAGGCTCACAGGACCACAAGCACAGGTGTTATGTCTGAAAAATATTTGTGAGACAAAGTCCATGTCTCGTTATTCGTCAATATGCACTGAGCCTCTATTATGAGGAATGAGACAGCTAGCCAAATTTGTGTCAGCATGTGCCCAAAGGAACTTCAATATGGCCTTTTCCAAATTAACCACCTCTAATTAGATTTTAGTCTGCTGTAATGAAAACCTAGCATGATGATATTTAGCACCCACGTTATTAAGCGGCACATCCAATTAAAAAGTTACACCTGTTTTCTCCTGATAGACCTTTCAAGCTTTAACCTAACAGTTCAGAATGATGTTTGTTTATTTATTTAATTATTTATGATATGATTACTTACTTTCTGAATAGCATCATATACGGCTCGGAACGCAGGTTGCTTATCATCATGGTAAACACCTCGGTTGCCGTGGAGAATGTAAACACCGTATTGCTCAGCTGCAGCACAGTTGCTGCCATAGATGCAATGATCGGGACGGTAGTTCCAATGGCATGGGAACACAAACAAGCCCTCTGTGAAGCATAAGGAAAAATTCAATCTTTAGACGAAAGAGCAGCATCTTATAGTGACAGCTGATCTTCAAGCACTGTCGGGGGAAAGTCTTCATGTGTGCACAAGCAATACATCTATGGGGGCATTTCTTAGCCAGATAACTTAAACCAAGGCAGACCTGTCTAACAAAAGGGGAGCTGAGTGACATTCCTGTTGGAAAAATCCCTGGTTTACATTTAAGTATTCCAGCTAACTGAGAAACCTTGCTTTATGCTTGCTTCATGAAATAAACCTTTGATGTATGCTTCTAACTGAAATAATGTAGAGATCAGAGATTATGTTCACGCTTAGTGCATCTAAGAACACAGCCCTATAGGTAATGACAAAGGACAGAGATTATTTTCAGCAATTTCAATGTCACCTTATCCCCTGGTCATAGTTATAATGAACTACTCCATGTTGTTACCGGATAAGACAACTATATAATGACAGACTGGTATTAAAAGGCAATTCAGTGATCATCCACAATTTGGAGAGGACATTCTTGGTGCTGAAAGGGTGAATATTAAAATGTAATTATAGTTCAGCAGAGAAATGCAAAAAGGGAGGAAAGCCAAAATTTGGTGGTTCTCTCCAAATACTAACTTCCTGAAATAAGTTAAATAATCGTATGATATTTTTACAATGATCTCAAAGTGAGAAACACTAAAGATATCAGCTAAGTTTAAAATCATTATTATACTTAACTTGATAAAATATCATTTTTACAGCATGGATAGTTATGTGAATCAGGAGCCCAGTGTCTCAACTAAGTTAAAAATATGTATTCTGGGGGCCCCCTTTCGTGTCTTTTGTCTAGAGCCCCAGAATTACTAAATGCGATACTGCACAGATTAGCAGAAAGTTTAACCTGTTAACATGCAGAGCTCCAGATTCCATTTCTTACATTTTTCCATGTAGTTGATGAGCCCTTACAATATTGACACCTGTGAAGTTTAAGGGTTTTAAAGAGCAATCCCCAGATATATGTAAGAGGCATAAAGACAGCTACCTGGGTTGTGGTGAAATATGATGTTTAGAAGGTCTTGGTCTCCCCATGTGATATTGAGTTTATATTTCTGCAGAAGTGGCATAAGCAAGTCCACCCATCTCAGATGAACTGGTGTCATGTCATTCTGTTCACAAAATACAAACACAGTCAGTCCATTAACATTACTTGAGAACTGTCAATTTCTAAAACATCACAGCAAAAAATACAGATTACCAAATACAGATTAGATGCCTTCAAAACATCAAAATCAGTATTCCATAGTAGTGGCTGAGATTAACATATGGATGAAGAGCACTGATCCTAGATCATCACTCAAATATGCCTTCAATTTTTAGCTTACTTTTTTAGTTATCTAGAGGTTTCAAGTTAGATTGGCAATGATGTGTCCAAATGTTTTAAATAAATACTGCTTTCTCCCATCAAGCAGAGGAAGGAAGCATGATGAAACACTTTCAACAGTGAGGAAATCTGACAAGACAAATAATAGAATAACAGTGGCCTCTGCTGGCCAGCACTGGTAAAATGATCTTGCATTAAAAAATCTTTCTGATCCAAGACCAGTTCCCCAGGCCCACACACTAATATTTGTAATGGCAAACAAAATAGACTCACAAAGCTTGACTTCTATAAAACAGCAAACAAAAGTCCAGAAAGATAAGAGAATGTGCCCACACACATTAGCTACTGTACCCTGAAGTGCTTGGCTCTGATTCGAGTCATATTCATGAGCATAACTCCAGAGTTCACTCCGGTCTTGCCGTAGTACGGGTGGCGTGCGAAACGGTTATACCATGCTATTCGGGGCTCTTCATGTTCCGGTGCCATTGCCGCCATGTGACTGCTGTTAAACATGGAGAGAAAGTTCCAGATCTCCTCCACTGGCTGCAGGAACAGGATGTCTGTGTCCACATACAGCAGGGAATCAACATCACTCAGGATCAGCTGAGGAAAAACAACACCAGAAAACCTCAACTGCTGAAAATGGACTATTTTTTCTGAACTCTTTTGTTGAAAGGACTACAACCAATTATAACAAGTTGTTTAGGAACCTTCTCTAAACTATTTCAGCTGAAACGGGACATGTGGTTTGCCACAAAACAGCAGTTTAGTAACAGGAGTTTCAGCACATGGGCCAACCACAGGCCAAATGTGACTTCCTTTTTCTGCACAAGAAGTGTCAGTTTAAAGCCAGGCATACACTAAAAATCCTAACAGATTCCAAAAACACAGCATGGCATACTTAAAGTCGGTATTTTACAGAATTCATTGTGTTTTTGTCAAGATTATGTCAAGTAAAAGGCAAAAAGAGGGTGAAACATGCAACATGAGTTTCAGGTACAAAAAAAAGCACTCGAAACCTCCTTTTATCACGTGATGCAAACAAAAATAAACTAGACCAAACCTTTTTTTGCCAGTGTTCAGCAAGCAGACATTGTGCCCATCTTTCTTTTATGTCTTATGTTTTATGACACTACAAGACTCCTGAATGTTTTCAGTCATAAAAAAAAAAAAAAAATCAAATGTTTGATATATCAGAATACTCCAATCACTCCAAAGTTCAACTGGAAGGCTAAAAAATGTGACTTGTTTCCCTTCTCACACTACCAGATCATTTGCATCATCAATCCCTTCCGACCTGGAAAAACAATTAAGAAAAATTGTACAGCGGAGACTTGGCTTAAGTGTGTTTTCTGCCCTTTAGCTTTCCCTGACTGATCTTATGTGCCCTAGAATGTCCTCCCCGATTAGATAACATGGCTCTGACTGGCAGAACAAAGAGTTTGTGTTGTCTACATACAAGCTCAGTATAAGATGATTGAGTGAGCACAGTGTACTCACAGGCAGGAAAAGCCTCTGGGAAGCACAGGGTTTAAACAGCTTCTTCCACTCCTTTGCATTATCACTGGGGAAGGTGATGGGGTAGATGGTGTAGTTATACTTGGACCGAAATCTCACTGGCCATGATTCCAGCTAGTAAAGAGAGGACACTGAGATTTAACACTGAATCATCAACACAGACTCTTACACATTATTACAGGACTGCATAAATGGAACTGTCCTTGATACTGAACAGTAGCTGGAAGCAGCAGCAGCAAATGTCTCAATGATCTCTGAAACAACTATAAGGCAGACACAGACATTTCTGCCTCACTGGAACATGAGAAGACTTATTTTTTAGTTCTTTCGACTCAATTTGTCAATTGCATGTATAAGATGACACACAGTTATTTGCTAACTTAGGATGAATGTATTTGTACTTTCAAAAACCAAACATGTCTTAATGGAATAATTTAGCAAAAAACCTAATTTACAACACTTTTCACTTATTCTAAGATGTAGCTGGTTGGTGGGGACATGTTTGGAGTCCACATTTTGTTGGTCTAGATTAAAACTGGAACTGTGAGACTAAAAAAACACTAGAACTCAATAGTAATCAACACAGGCCAAATCCCTTCTGTAAAATCCATAATCAAAACTTCTCCCAATCTCCTTAAAGCACATTCAGGTCTTCAGTAAGGTTGTGCAGACTTGCCAATGTGATTCAGTGCACCTTCTGACTTCTTGTGAACTATAAAAATGAACAAAACTTCATGCAGCCAGGGTCTGTAGTCACAAACCACCTCAGGAGTAAGAGTGCTGATCTAGAAGTTTTTGTGTTGTCTGAAACATCTGCCTCTAGCTGTGAGGTTTCATTTTTATAGCTCACAGTATGTCATACTGTGCTCTACACCACATTGAGAAGTGAGTGTGACCATAAAAGTACTGCATTCCAGCATTTGTTAGAATGTTAGCCTCACAGTTCCAGTTTTAACTAAAGAATCAAAATTTAGACTCCTGTCCTGACTAATGAACTACATCTGGGATCAGAGGGAAATTAGGTAACTTTGATTTTTCATAAAACTATTCCTTTAAAGCAGTGGTTCTGAACCAACCCTGGGCCAGAAGTAGTAGTCTTACTCTTTTTTAATGCATTTCCTACTGTTACACACCTCACTTCAATACAGAGAGGGCTTGTTAATTATAGCTGGATCATTTGTGTTAGAACAGAAAACAGGGCAGCGCTCCAGGACCAGGCACACAAACACCACTGCCTTAAAAAATGTAATCACTAACTCACAGAATCTTTGAAGCCAGAATGGAGATCATCCTCAGCAAAGATATGAAAATGAAGTGCTCTCTGGCTAAAGATGACAGCAGACTTCAGCATGGTGAGGGTCTCCTCCAGCCTTGGGCCACACGCCACCACTGCCAACCTGACCGACTCAACTCTGTCCACATGACTGAACCCAGACAACGTCTTATCCACAGCATACCTGCAGAACGACAGCAGAGCACTTGTTAAGCTGGTGTAATGATGTCTCAAAATGGAGGAGGCGAGAAGAAACGCAAAGGTTGTTTATTCCTTTGATGTTGGGCACTCAGGTGTGTGCAATTAAGATGCTGGAGGTTGAGACCCTGAAAAACAAGATTTTGAGGACACCTGAAAGCAGTCAAAAAAAAGCAAACCAAGTCCAAACTATTCTCCATCTCACTGATGGCTACTAACTAAGCTCACAACCAAGGTTAGAGTCAACCCATCCTACCTACGAGCCGACTCCATAAAGCAGTTCTTGCCACAAACATCAGGGGCCAGTCTCCAATAGGGATTCCAGTGTGTGACAGACATTGACTTACACCTGACAGAACAAGAAAAATAAGCTCTACATGAAACACTCCTTTCTTCAGTGAACAGCTCCATTCCTCAGGGAACAACTCCTCCCACAAGGAGATTCAAACTGTAATACAGGTCAAGGATAGATCAGTAATGACTGTAGGTTAGTGTACTGGGGGGGGGGTTCTGACATTTCACACCATCTTTAACTTGGAAACAGCAATTTAAATACATACCTGAAAGGAAGAAGTAAAGTACAGTGACACAGCGACAGTGTTAACCACAAGACTTGTGGAGGGTCAAGCATGCTTCAATTTCAAGTAACTGTAGCATACGTGTATAAACCAGTACAGTCCAGCTGCAGTTCAGAATAATCCTGCAGTCTAAATAGCTAACTAGCTAAGCTACATGAGTAAACCACAAAGCTGGGAAGTTTTGGACTAACGTTAGACGTGGCCACAACAATCGTGCAACTCTAACATGCAACAGTTGAATGTAACGTTAATGTTTCAGGTAAACAAACTATTTAACGCTAGCTATTAGCTAATTAACTGTCCGTATCCAAGGTTGTTTAACGTTCGCCCAACCGTATTAACCAGTGTGCCAGCAAACTAGACAAAGTTTACTTGCTGTTAAATAACTGCCTACTTACTTTACTGCTACTTAAATACGCTAAATTAACGTTAGTAGCTAGGTTAGTTAGTTGGTTAGCTAGATAGCATAAGTTAGCTAGCTAGCTATCTGATGTGAAATTTCCCCCAGAGTAACGTTAAATACTGTCTCTCAAACTGGTAAATAAACTTTCTTCTGACAGAATAAAAACCAGCGCGGCTGTTAACAATATGAACGTGTAATGTGGACACGTAATGCTAGTTATGGCGCAAACTGTGTGCCCATCTGGTAGCTGTTAGCTGGCTCGCTAGCGTAGCTGTTCGCTACCTGTCCCTCCAGTCGTGGCCTTCTCTCCCCGCGGCTTTCCTGGCGTAGTGCGGCGGGCCTCCATCAGCTCTTGACTCGGTCCACGAGTTTACAGTCTCCAGAGAGGAGGCCAGCTGGTTAAACACGTACAACACCGAGAAGAAGACCAATATCACGCAAGCGAATAAAAGACGAAGATACCGACGCATTTTTATGAGGAATAGGAGCTGTCAAACTAAAATTTACGTCATTGTCTGCCGTTTAGAAAGTCCTCCGCTCCACCGAGACTCAGGTGAAGCGCCGTGTGGAAGCCTGTGTCATCATAACCATCCACACAGTGGAGCGCAGCGGCCCTCACTCACTCACAGGACCACACTGCAGCTCTCATAGGGCCACATACAGCCAGCACTGACAGGCAGAGGAGAGGAGAGTAGAACATTTTTGAAAGTAGCACCAAAAAGGATTCTTCTACTGTTCACTGTCAAACTTGTAATCAATCTGAAGAACCATTTCACCCTGCAAAGCATGCAAAAGGTACTAGAACTCATGGTTCTAAATAGAATTCACTAAAGAACCCTTCAGGAACCATTTTTTTAAGTGTGTAGAGTACCAAAATAGAATTTTAAGAATCTCAGAGCTTAGTAAGTGAAGAATGTTCAGCTCTTTTCATCAGTTTTTTGGATCCTATTGCTCTGAAATAAAACGTTAAGCACCAAAGTGAGAGCTGTAAGCAACAGCTTACAGGAGGGTTTCTGTCACAAATTGAAATTAAACAGAAAAAAGAATGACCAACTCAACGTGAAGGACTACAATACATTTGGGCAGAAGTAAAAGTGTTATCAAATACTCACAGGAATGCAAATCCTTCAAACTATTATTTAAATGATTACTTTTTGGTTTGGTGAAGAAGACATTCAGAGTGGGTTGATGTGAAATGCTCCTTTCTAGAAACATTATACCGACTGTTCACAGTAGTGATGATGGGAACCAGGCGTCTGAAGTGTACAATGCCTCTGAAAGCTCCCCCACAGACAGTTATTACACAAAATGCTTATGAATACACTGCACCTGTACTGAGTGCTGAGATTCTGTATTCTGTACTCAGTCCAAGTTACATTTCGTAAAGGCAGTATTCACAATACAGTTACACTAGGTGTGTTCTGAAGAGGACCTTAATTAACGTCTTCTTTACAAACGCTGAAATCCTACTGAATCCTGAGTAGACTAATAAATCAATGTAAAGTTATTAATCTCAGTGCTACTGAGCTCTGCTAAAGCCTGAGTTGACTGATAAATCAACGTGATCAGTTATTAATCTCAGTGTTACTGAGCTCTGCTAAAGCCTGAGTAGACTGATAAATCAATGTGATCAGTTATTAATCTCAGTGTTACTGAGCTCTGCTAAAGTCTGAGTAGACTGATAAATCAATGTGATCAGTTATTAATCTCAGTGTTACTGAGCTCTGCTAAAGCCTGAATAGACTGATAAATCAATGTGATGGTCAGTTATTAATCAAATTGTGAGTTCATTTGAGATCAAACTAAAAATCTCCTCAGTAGTGGATATCTCTGTGAATGAGCCTTGGCGTTGTATTGATAGGGGATTGTGAGAGCAGTAGTGAATTAAAGAAGAGGCAAGAGAGGGAAAAAAATTTGAATTTTTAAATGAGAAAACTTAAATGATAAGCAACTTTGTCATTAAATGTAATTAACAGAATAATTACATGAAGAAAACTGCCAACCAGCAACAAAGAGAAACAGTTTGAATTAAGTAAAGAAAGACATTTCCCATGTGCCTTACCAATATTTTTATGTATTGTAATGGAATGCATTACTGAATACATTTAGGACAGTGCACTCAGTATTCAGCCATCACTACTTTTCCAAAGTAGTTTGCCCAACCCTGACAATAGTTGTGCACAAAGTTGTGGTCTAAGACATATTTTCAGAAATATATTCATGGTGGACGTGTACATGTAGGGTGTTGTAAAGCAAACACAATAATTTCACATTCTCAACATAACACATACAATTTTTTTAGATAGGTCAAGGTTCACTGGTTGTATTGGATAAGAAACAGCTGTAGTTGCATTTTAGACACTGTGACCCCCGATTCCTATCAGCACCACTGCAAAGAAATCCAATGAAGTTTCTCTACAATAAACCATTTCATGTCATACCTCTCTGAATAACTTTTTACATTGAATTATGGAGTGATAAAAAACAGTGGAACTCATCTGTAAGTACATGTAACTGAGTAAACATAGGTAGTTACTACATTATCAGTTTCAGAAGTACATCATCAAAACAGTTCAACAAGCGTAGACAAGATGACATACACTGTCATGGTTATAAATATTTTGATTTAATTTGGAAAAGCAGTACAAATGTTTGAGCTAATAACAGAAGTCAAATTCACAATTTAAATTATTTTGTCTTCAGCAAAGCCTTTCCTAAAAAAATACTCAAAATACACACACCCCCACACATACACACCTCTTTTGTCAGAAACATGGCTTTTGTTGATAATCTAGCCAATAAGAAGCACATTAAAATCAAATGGGCTTTTAAGATGCAAGAAACAGATAAAATAAACCAAAGACCACAGATCTACAGATTTCTACCAAGTGCTCTAACCAACAGAAACATGAAAAGATGCTTTTAAGTTCATATTGCAAATGTAGGCTACTACATGATTCAGAGAAAAATGGTCTGATGTTAATGAAGGATAATATAAAGAATGCAAATAAAGGGACATCCATCATGCTTCAGTACCACATTCCTGCATTAAGTCCAGCACGAATACGTGGAAAAGAATGATGAATAAGGCATTTACTATAGTGTTTTATAAAAACTCTTTCAATCCTAATATTCTTATGATGACACTATATAAAAGCTGGACATAAAGCACACAATGGTGGAAAACCCCTTTAACACCCTCAGTGCAAACAAGAATTCTTTTTCAACACAGACCCTGATGAAGTAATCAATTTTAAACCTTATGTCATTGAATACATCATGGTAATAATGTAGCAATAACCAAACACAAAATTCAAGATTTATAAAACTCAGACAGTGACTTGATGAAGCAACTTATGAACAACTTTTGAAAAAACTGTTTCAAAACTTATTTTCTCATCAGACAGACATTAAAACAGTGCCTTTACCCAGATTCTGAGACCTACCATTTATGATCTACTAATATCAGTCATTACTTAAAACTCTTCACATTTATACTCTGTAAACTTTCCACCTGTGTGAAACTCATACCAAAATACTCTGTGTTAAAGAATGAATATAAACGATCATGTTATTACAATATTATGACCTTATGCTATACTTGTGGTTCTCAGTCTCAGTCCTGGAGACCTAAGCATTGCTAGTTTATAGTCTTGTTTGAAAGTAACTGCACCTTGCCTTGGTGGTTGGCGAGAGCTGCCTGCCGTTGGGGAAGAGCTGAGAAGGGAGCTGGTCAGCTTCGCCAGCAATGCTCTGTGCAGCACCTTGTCAAGCCAAAACAAGCCCTATGTTCTCAATGATCTAAAACACCTAGTTACCTCAACTGAGATGTGGCCGTGCATGAGATTGAGAACCACTGTAAAATCTGTGCCCCTTAAATACATTATCTTGCCTTTTAATTCCTGGAAACTTAACATCAGTAATCGTCTTTGAGCCAACAAGTCTCTCTATGTAGCTCCAATGCTCAGAAAACACAGAGAAGTATGATGGTAATCAGAGCAAAGAGTTCCAAAAGCGGTTTATTCTTAGATGTGATGATGGTAGTTCAGCATGGGCATTTATGACATCTTGCTACTTTCGAGACCTTCCTATGATCTTAGTGCAGTAAATGTTGCTGGGAAACTCAAAGCCCCATCCAGTCCCATTGAGGAGGAGTCAGAGAAGGGAGTAATTTAAGTGATGCTGTCTGTAACATTGTTGACCAGAATACAGGGTTCTCAGGGGTTAGTGTGGTTCCCCATTGACTGATGTGCCTTCACCTTGAGGAGAGGATGATCTTGAGACTGCTTTCTCAGTGTTATCTGAGCTGGATCCACTCTGGCTTTGTGGGTCTGCTGACGTGGCCGTGGAGGATGAGCTGGATGTAGAAAGGGGTTTTGTTTTCTCCTTAAAGTCTGTGATGATGACCGTCAGATCGCCCACTGTGACTTTCAAGTGCTGTGCACTGTTTCTGTCAATGTTTTTTAACCGTGGCCTGTGAACAGTGAGGGGTTAAAAAAGAGGAATATAAGAAGTGCAATCTTGAGGTACTATTTCATAATATAGGCACAATGAAGGCATTTTCCATTACATGCTGAAAGCAAATGATTCAAATAAAGCCTCCTCCAAAAAGCTTAATGAACTGACTGTTTTGAATGAAACTCTGTTGGAAGCATGACACTTTAAAATAATCTACCATTTTGCCATTCAATTTAAAAACAAGACTTATCTTTCTGTAACTGTCTAAGCACAGAGCAGTCCTCAGTTCCATGTAACTGCACTGTCATATCCTAAACAGCGTAACGTCAGAAAATTGTGCAAAATCCTTTACCTCATCTTTTTGTGGCTGTTCTTTTTCAGTGCTGGCTCCCTGTCGTTTTTGTCCTTCTCCGTCTTTTCCTTCTTCTCCTTTTTGGGTTGTGTAGGTGAAGCGAATTGCGGCGTTACTTGCTGAGCCACAATCTGAGAAACGGGGCGAGGTTTACTGGAAGAGAGTGTCAGATGAATCAAGATGATGACATCATGGAGAACTTATAGTCAGGGCTAATGGGGTCATTAGTGGTCAGAACTAAATAAAGGGGTTGTGCTTAAATTCCCGAAACCTCAAGAGCTGAGATCTTGCTTAGCTGACCACAGGTACTGGCAAAACTGAAGACCAGATCTGAACTCCATAACCCATGACATTATTCATCTCTCATTCATTATTTATCACATTTGCATCCACAAGGTTTGCTGAGGAATGTATTTCTGTCAAAGTAAAGATGTGAGGAGGTCAGATTTATGTCATAAGACCATAAAAAATTAATCAAAAGTCAAAGAGTGAATCAAGTCTAAGTTATGCTAAAAAGTAAATAAAACTAAGAAATAAACCTGTGGTTACTACAGAAGTTATCTCAGCACTCATTAATTCACACAACTCCCTGCTTTCTGGTAATGTACCAGAAAACATAATAAATAAACAAAAATCTGAATATCAAGTAATATGCTCTGTGTATGATATGCGGGTCATGTTAATTCAGGCAGAACTGGGATGTGAGGTATGTGTAGCCTAAAACCATAAAAGTTCTGTTATTTCAGTAAAATAATTACTCAATTACAGAGGTAAAAGAAGCCACAAAAAACTGAACAGGACTTTAAAAGGTATGAGGTTAAAGTGATAATACTAAAGTATCATCTTCAAAGATTGGTACTTTACCGATTATGAATATTCTAGAAAATGAATACTCGTACTACTACATAATAAATACTATACTTTCATTATTCTTCTCATTATTATTAATAATAATAATAATAAACCACTACTACTACTACTCCTAATAATCACTATTGTGGACCACAGTGTTCAGGAAGATGAGGCCCCGGAGTTCAGTGTGTTGGAACTGAGTGAGGGATAATGCTGTGTAATATAGTGGTTATGACAACATCACATTATATCTGCAGGCATGCCAAGTTCAGGGGTTAAGTGTATTTCAAATTGTACACATTTTTGAAGTTACTGAAAAGGGCTACCTAGTACTGTGCTGGTACTGTCATTTAAACACAGTATCAGTATTGGAAAAAGAGAATGATTCATGTGTGCACACACTCCAGTAGATGGAATGTAACTGAAGCAGGCAATAAGTCAGGGGGGTGGGATTATTTCACTCTTGAGACAAGCAGTAGAGAAATATGCTCTTTGCAAAATCTGCAGCGGCAGTATTTTGAGGGAAGGCCCGACCAACGAAAACTGCAGTACATCATATTTAATTGAGTATTTTAGGATAAACCATTCCAAAGGGCACAGTGATTTACTGTTTCATTTGTGATACAAGACACAAAATGTGTAATGGTATCAATATCAGAATTTAGCATCGCCTACCAAGTAGTAAGGTAAGATTAGGGCTAGACTTAGGGCCGGTATCGGAAGGGAAAAAGGGGGAAAAGTGGTATTGATGCATTCCTCAACAAGCTCATTCTGCACATGCCCAAGATCTAAGTTAAAGTATATTAAAATATATAAGCAAACAAGACCATGTGTTGTACTTGAAAAACGTTTGCTTTTCACTTTACCTTCTCCACCCCTGGTAAAACTAATGTAATTTGATACAGAGCTAAGCAATATGGCAAATATGTAATAGCCCGATACTTCAGAAGGTTTATATATGTATATATGTTGGAACAGAACAGTATTACAAAGATTTGATTAGAAAAAGAGCACAGTTAGTGCTGTTTTCTAAAATTGAGTTCAACACAGTGTGTGAAATGATTAATAAAAATTTAATTAATTTTTAAATTAAATTAATTTAAAAATTAATTTTATTAATTTTATTTAATTAATCTTTGGTTCATCCAACAACATCCAAAAACTGGACTAACTGTGCTCTTTTTCTAATCAAATCTTTGTAATGCAGTTAGGAAGTGATTTCTGAGTGATGATAATATCCACTATATGCTGAGAAATGCATTTCGTGATGTGATTTATCGCTATAACTGTTTATGTCGCCACTGCTCCGCCTCAATTCGAGCCACAATTCCCTCAAAATTTGACTCAAGTACGTTTACGTGAGCTTAGTCACTTTCGGCAGAGTGTCTGTCTGTCTGTCTGAGAGTGAAAGTGCTGTGGTGAGGCTGCAGGCAGCAGTGCGGCTGGGGGCTTCGTGTTTGAGGTCTTACCGCGTTGACGTCCCCTTTCTAACGTCGCACATCATACATTTGAACGCCTCAGCGGTGTTTCTGAAAGTGCAGACGCTACAGTCCCAATAGCCCTCGTCCGACGGGGGCTTGCAGTGTCTCTTCGGCCTTCAAACACAACACACACACACACACACACACACACAGGGGCATTCAGACATTAAGAGTCGAGTACAAGAGGGGGCAGAGCAACACAGCAGCTGAGTTCTCATCACAGCTGTGCGGCTGTGTCGAGTCCTGAAAGCTGCTGCTAATGTTGTGGAGGCAGACGACCCATCCGCCATGTACGACACGAGTGAGTGTGTGTGTGTGAGAGAGAGAGAGAGAGAGAGAGAGAGAGAGAGAGAGAGAGTGAGAGAGAGAGTGAGTGCTATACTCAGACTCTGCTTACCAACACAGCGCGCGGCCGAGGCTTCCCACGGCCTTATTAGCAAGCTAACTCCTTTACCTTGTCGGACTCTTCTTGTCTCCCATCTCAACAGGATGTTGTAGCAATTAAAGTGTAAAGAAATCGGACCCCGAATCCTCCCACCGAGTAAACCTTTCTGTCCAGCTGTCGCGCAAACTCCAGGCGGAAGGCGGTCACGTGGTGCGAGCTCAGCCAATCACGAGGTGGGTTCGGACTCGCTGGAAAAAGGCTGGGGCATCTGAAACAGGAAAATTCACTCTGCGCACACTTACTTGGTCTGAAAGTATGTAAAACACGTTGGCATCCTCCTTTTCACAGTCCTACATCAAGGCTTTGGTTTTGGTGGCTTGAGATCTGATGAAGTGTTCCCTGCTTTGTGTGTCACTTAGTTTTCTAAGTACTGGCAGTGCAGGCAGGGCAACGACACAGGGGCCTGTGGGGCAGATGGGCCTGTGGTCACCAGGCCCCTAATGTTATTACTGGATCCCTTACAGATAGCTGCAATACCTTAACACCTTCAGCCAGAGTCTACATTAGACATATCAGTAGCATATACCCAAGCAAATGGTCTTTTTAATGTTCTTTGAGGCTCATTATGTATGGGGGGGGGGGGGGGGGGGGGGGGTTATATGATCCTATTTATGTCACTGGTGTCCCTACAAGTATTAGCAAGGTCTAGTGGTGATGGTCCTTAATGTAGGCCAGGGGTCACTGATTTTGGTCTTGTAAGGTCAGAATCTACACAGTGTGCTGATTTATCTGCTCTATCACACAAACCAAACCTGAGAATGAAGTGATAAGTATGATCAGGCGTGTTTGACCAGTAAACTCACCAAATGTGGCTGCTCCCCAGGGGCAAAATATAAGACTGCTAGTGTAGATGGTCAGATTTGACATTAGAGTCTGATACCCCTCATCATTCCCCCCTGCATATACAAAAACACCTTTCAGTGTGGATGTGCTGTGGTGCAGTATTACTGCTAGCACAATGGAAGCTCAAAAAGAAGCCGCATGTATGGAAATATATGTGTATGTATGTGTAAGACACTGCAGGCGTTTGACAACAACATTTGGTGCTTGAAGAGTGATCAGAGGAAGACAATCATGAAGTCAGTTTGTCCATTAGGGAAAAGGCAGAGGAGCTGTCTTGAAGCAATTGCACTGGGCACTTTCACCAGTCGAATAGCCATGGTAATTAAAAATTTAGGCCAAAGCACTGGAGACAACAGACTGAACTCAAATAGCTTCATAGTGCACTACATAGGCCGCTAATGGCTTCTTCATCAAAATAGTGCAGCGCAGTTTTTTTGAATGTGCACTGTTAGGTGTTAATTCAAAATGTAATCCTATCAGGAAAGGCTGTTTTAAGCGGAATCAAGCGCCTCCTGTGCGCTAGGTGGCGGTATAAGCCAGTTAGTATGTAGCTGAATAAAGGTCTGTGATGGTAGGCAGGGGTTTGTGGTTGTGCTGTGGGAACGTAGAAAACCTGCAAGCAGGGATTTACGCGCGAACGTTTTTCGTGCTTTCCATTATTAAACGCAGCCTGATAAACCTGTCACTGGGTTAGCTTGTGAGTAGCTGGTTTATCCGACTAAACTGCTTAATGTCCACGTTCAAGCATGTGAAGTAGTGATAATGTTAGCTGTAACGTAAACATACCTATCGTTACCCTAGCCAGCCAGCTAATACTCAGCACGACAACATTGTGTTTAACTCCGTTAGACATAAGTTACCCATTTTCTGTTTGATGAATTTATTTTGCTGTGTCTTCATCATTAAGCAGTAACTCAGCTTTACTGTTTTTTTCTCTCCGTTTAGGTCTGTTTAAAGGGCAAGACAAGAAGAGCTCAGTCAACAGTGAGTTCACTCTTTTAAAGAAATAATGTCAGCTGCTCTTTTTGCTCCTTGCTTTGACGAAAAAACACTGGAGCAGATGACTTCCATCAATTTTTAAAAAAAATTCCTGCTTAATTCAGAGTGGTTTGATGTGAAAAGGTTCATTGTAGAGAAACCAAAGCTACATTTCTTTGCAGTGGTGGTGGTAGGAGCCAGTGTTCACGGTATCTACAACGAAAATATAGTTATTTAATATCAACAGCCTGCACCTGCCTTCTACGTTTTTCATGCAGTGTTCATAATAGTAATAGTGGCAAATCTGTAAAAATTCATTTTCATTGGGTACGATGTTGCCTTAGAACAACCTTCTTATACCTCTCCACAGTGCATATACTTAACCATTTTACATTACATTTACACTTTTACACTTGAAACATTACATTTCTTGCAAAATTATCACAGAACATGTTTCAGGCAACTAATTTGTAACCATTTTATGTTACAGCTTTAGGTGAGCTATTAGAGGGCTTCAGACATTCATCTAGAACTGAGTATTTCTTAGAACTTTCTGAATGTTTACATCTTAACCAATGAATTGTGCAGAATTGGAAAAATTAATGTTTACTCTGGCTAGACTATACCAACTGCTGAGCTGGTCAGTCTGTAGACAGAATGCTCTTCCATATGCAATATAAAGCTCTGTCAGAGCTGGTGTTAAATGACAAGCTTGTCTGGCGGTGTAGTGCAGTTAAAACTGGCCAAGGTGTCTACACCTTGTACTGAGCAACAGCTCCAGTACCTTGCGCTTACACCACTTATACATGTCAGGACAATGAGCAGTAATTATATAGTTAAGTGCTTGCAAAAAGTATTTTCATTTGAAACCAAAAATGCTTTTAATGTTACAGTGGCATACAGACGAGAGCGGAGCATCCGGGAAATCTATGAAGATCGAATTAATGGAAGATCAGTAAGCTCCACAGACTTTTCAAGTTTCTTCCGTTGTCTTATAACAGCATGCATTTCTTTCAAAGACTAAAATCCTAATTTTATTTACTTTATTCTTGGATTCTTGGAGAGCCTGCACAGATCCTTCATCTGGGCCAAAATTAATTCATCAATCTTGGCATTTTTTTTTTATTAGATAAATGATTTGATAAGTAACACTTATAACAGGGTTGATTGTTCTCTGATCCATTCTTATTCCTAAGGGACTCGGTCATAGTTTCTGTATCACAGCTTCATTCATTCTAACTTGAAAGGTACTTTGTCATAGAAAACCAATTCAGTAATAAATTCAGCTTTTTCTAAATTCTACATTGTGCGCTTTATTAGACTTTAGGATGATGTTGCTTTTTCTCTTGGTCTTTCAGCAGCAGGTGCCTTATCAGAGAACGGTGAGCCTTGTGGATAGGCGGCCTGTCCACAGCTGGACAGAGGAAGACTATGACCAAGAGGGTGACTATAACTACGGTCATGGACGAGGTGGATACCATGGGGATGATCGGAGAGGCTATTATGGAGAGAGAGAGCAGTATAGTGGAGAAAAAAGAGGTGGACCACATTTCAGAAGGGTAGGGAAAACATTTCACAGTATTTGTGCTGTGCTAATGAGTTGGATTTATGTAATATCCAATTCAACTTCTAATACTGCTGTTTGCCTGTTTCAGGTGAAAAAATTCAGTTTGGAATACCACAGTTGAATGTTGTGAGGTTTTTTCAGTATTGTGCTCATGAAGCCTTTATTCTTGAATGCAAATGAGAAACAAAACCCCATTAGATGAAATCCATAGGGAAATCAGCTGGAGTGATGTTGTGCCTAAAATTTTCCAGAATATTTAATGATATGCCTTAAGAAAAGTTGTATGCAAACCTGGATGGTCCCTCTTGATAGCGTGTAGCTCAAGATTAAACATAAATGTTAGATTCACTATAAAATAAGTGATAGGAAACAACACTTTTAGTAAGAGCTGAGTAGAAAGACAGCAAACCCATCCTTTATTCAGTGTCTGTGTAAACCTGATACAGTGGCCACTATTCATCGAAGTTGTATACTACAAAATCTAATTGTAAAATAAGTGTATGTAAACTTAGTGACAGTTTTGTTATAATTCAATTTCATTTTTGGTGCATTTATCTGATCAAACTCAAGCCTAGTCCAACTGCATGGAAATTAGAGCACTGTAGTTCAGCAACCTAAAAAATAGACAAACACACTTCAGGGGCTCAGGGGCCAAATTCACCAAAGCTTTACTAAGAAAAAAAATGACAAAGTATCTTAAGACAAACAATAAGAACTTCATAAGGATGAAAAATGTTTTTTTTATTGTTTTCAAGTTTGCTGTTTAAGCCCTATTGCTTTCCCTCAAACTCCTCCCATGAGGGCAACCGTTGTTTTGTAATCCTAATGAATGTGTTTCTAATGCTACATTTTGCTTTCTTTTCACAACATCTGCTTGAATTAAGGTGTGTTTCATGTAAATTATATCAGAGCAGTTGCAATATTTTAACTTGTGCAACAGCAGGATTTTCCATGCACAGTAACCAGTTCATTTTATGAATCATATGAAATGAATTTATTTCGTATGCCGTTCTGCACAATTAAAGTTGTACTTGTTTCTACATAACCTTGATAAATAAGGCCATATGTGTTATTATAAACATGCTTGAAAGGACTGTTGATGCCTAATCTCCACAAAATTGTGCCTTTTGCTGCTGAATTATTGCGCTGTCCCAGGATATGCTGCTGAAAGAAGCTACAGTTTTAGTAAAATTACATGATAAATCAATAGACTTATCTTTTCACAGTGAATGCATTTCAGAAAACTGTGATGCGCCTTCCACCACATGGCTAGCTTAATGATAATAAAAATACACAAGTCAATTGCTTGCCATGTGTCAATAGAAATAAAACATAAGATGACTTTGAGGTCTCACATTAAACTGTTAATATCTACAGATTACACATTGAATAGTAGCATTACTAGTATGCCATTCTAAAGATTTATTTAAATAACCCTTATGTAATTGTCCCACTCATACCAGGCATGCTATATTTGTGTTTCGTTGTGCAGGAGGATCCATATTTCTACAGCAGAGGGTCTGCAGAAGAGCTCCCAATGGCAAGACAGGTTGAGATCAGGTAAAATCTTAAAACACTTAATTACATCTAGTTTATTGCTGTTAAATTAGCAGTTTTGTATTGTGCTAGCATGAACAATGGGCAGAATATCTTGTGTACCCTGCCTTGGAGAGGGTTACCAGGAATTACCCCATGAGCAAGGCCTGGGGATAGTGTTCTTTGGCAAATGTGTGGTGACTGGGCAGACCACATAACCTGGCCAAGCTCAGCCCAAAAAGACAATGTGAAGGGACCATGTGGGCCCACCACATACAAGATTAAATGTGGGGGACTGATGCAGTGTGCCAGGGCTTGTGCGACAGGTTGAAAGGCACCAACAAGATATAGTTGGGCTCACCTCCATTCACAGTGTTTGCTCTGATACTAAAATCCTTGATAGGGGTTGGTCCCTTTCGTACTCAGGAGTTACACAGGGTAAGAGGTGCTGGGCAGGTGTGGGTATACTCACAAGCCCCCAGCTGGCTGCTGTGTAGGTGGAGTTGGTCCAAGTGGGTGAGGGGGTCGCCTCAATGTGAATAAAAAAATGCAGGGAGGAAAGCTCTGACTGTTGTATGTGCTTATGCACATGTGCCTTATTGGGGCGAGTGGGTGGGGTTCTGGGAGATTTCAGAAAGCTTTAGGAAGAGTTTAAGGATCTCGAGGTCTTGTTCACAAGTCATGTGACTTGGATTGTAAGATTGGCTAAAGCTTGGGACAGACGGCAACAGTAATGTGGTCAATCTACCAGACTAATTGTCAAGAGGGAGCTGAGCCATAAGGCATAAAGCTCTCTGATTACTGGACAGGCTACATCCCCACCCTTACCTATGCTTATGGCTTACCTATGGCTTTGGGTAATGACCAAAAGAACGAGATCATCAATATTAATACCCTGCAAAGAAATTAGCTTTAGGGTGAGAAGCTCAGTTAACCAAGAGGGGCTCAAAGTAGAGCTGCTACTCCATCACATTGAGATAAGCCAGGTGAGGTGGTTTGGGCATCTGATCAGGATGCCCCCTGACCCAGGTGCGGCTGACTGGGATGAGACCCTGAGGTTGTCCCAGGTCCCACTTGAAGTATTATATCTCCAGGTTGGCTTAGGGGAGCAGCCTGGGATTCAGAATACCCAGAATGAGGTATAGGAAGTTGCGGGGAACATGGTCATCAGGGCTTCTTTGCTTTCCCTATTGCAAGCAACCTTAATTGAGTCAAGTGGGTTGAGAATACGAAGATTAAGAAGTGTTGTACTACCTATTATCTACAAACTCAATTAAAATAAAGATGGGACACTAGGCCAAAATGAATAAAAACAGAAAGCAATGATTTGCTATTTCTTTTTAACCTGTTTTCAGTTGAAAACAGTACGAAGACAACATATTTAATGTTTTAACAGTTTTTACAGTGTGTTCAGAATTATTATGCAAGTGCCAGTTTTCATACTATGAAATACTGGAAAGTTCATTTTGCCAGTAAAAAGTGTAACCCTGTATGTTTTTGATATTTTTGTTTGAGTACAGTCACCATTTAATGAATTCTCTTATTTTCATTTTCAAAACTCAAGGTCAACCAAAAAAAAACAAATTTCACAATTATTATGCCGGACAATGCATAACAAAAATAGTGTCAAATATATGTGGAAATTCTGCAAGATTTATTGTGTTTTGCTGGTACTGTTTGCAGCATCACTAGTTGCCATCCAGAGAGTTTTTTAGGACTGCCACTGATGTCCAGCTGAATGAGCTTGCTGCTTCAGAGTTGCTCAGAAATTTTCAGTAGGTTTTAAGTTGGGTGAAGAAGCAGACCACTCCATAATCTGGTCATCAGCAAACCCCTTTTTCCTTGAACCATACGAGTATAATGGGAAGCATGAGATGAGGCATTGTCATATGTGAACAGAAACGTTTTCATTATTTTTCCACCACAACCCTTCCAACATGGCAAGAACTGTTGCTTTAAGAAGGCGCAGGACCTTTCTGAGTCAACGTCACTCCATCTTGAACACAAAAAGGGCCAGTAAGTTCATCGTCGATGACACCGGCCTAAAACCTGACACCAACATTGCCTTATTGATGTCAGTGTTGCACTGGAGCAGAATGGCCATTCATGACTCGGCCCATAGTCTATCCATCTGGTCCGTCTGATATTAGACTGCACTTGTCAGTAAACGGTAACTTTTGAGAAGTTAGTGATCATTTATTTTGGAATCTAAATTGATCTTTTTTTCTTTGTTTTTTTGTTAACTGGGAGCATTGTTTTCATCTTGGACACTTTTGCTGTATTGTCAAAACTTACAAGTTGTTTTCTTTATTTCACTCGATACACAGGCTTCAAATATTGGTTGACGCAGGTGTATTTGCAGCTTGTCATTTGACTCTTCTGAGATCCTGAGCTTTCGAAACTTGCATTCTGCATGTTTCTTTCGATCACCTTTACTATTCCACACTATTCTTTACTGGGCTATGATCACACCAAATTAACTCGAATATTTCCAGTGTTGAGGTGTTCTCAGATACAGCTTTCACCTCTGTACATCTTCTACTTTTCCTCTGCTGTAAGATTTTTTTTTTTTTTGGTCCAGGGACATCCCTGAAAAAGATGTTGTCTAGATGGCAGCATGTTTTGCTCCAAAATGCCTATTTATCCTCCGCTTTAATAGTAACTTCACAGGTGTGCAAGTTACTCATGCCTTATACAGGGTGTCCCAAAAAAAGTAGCATCATTTGAGTTATGAATAACTATGTGTCCTAGGCAAACAAAATTAAATGGGCTTCATGTTGAACAAAAAAAACAAGATTTATTTATCAAAATTCAAACAAGAAATTCAGAGGGATGTAGATTTTATAACAGATTTCACAAAGCTTCACAAATATTCAATATGAGCACCAGATTTTCTTTCACCCCATATGTGAACATTATGCTTGTTGACTTGAAATGCCAATGTGGCCTCATCACTGAAAAAAAGATGCTTTTTCAAGCTCTTCATCTTCACGTTTCTCTTGCATAGCGACACAGAATTGCTTGCGCTTTTCCCTGTCATCTGTCTTTAATACTTGAATGAGCTGCAGCATAGGGTGTCATTCGCAAGCGTTTCCTTACGATACGCCAAAGTGTTGTATGAGGAATCTGGGTTTCCAGAGATGCTCTTCTTGAAGACTTTCTGGGGCTTCGCACAAATGTTTCTCCAACCTGATTGACGTTATCTTCCGATGCTGGTGGTTGTGCAGATCCCTTTGCCCTGCAAAGACCGCCTTCTTCTTTGAATTTTTTGTGCTGCTTTCCAGTTTGTGCATTTTTATTGATTTTTGTATTGAATTGAAAATGCACGCTGCACGCTCTTATGACTGTGTTCAAGCATATTCGCACACACACACACACACACACACACACACACACGCAAGGCCTTTTAATTTCTAGTCAACGGCATTCTTCAACCTGGGGAAAAAAAACATTTAAAGTTAAACTTGGTTTGTTTTTATGCATTTTGTTAAAATTTGAGATCATTTGAGGGAGAATTGGCTGTTATTATAAAATTATGTCAATTTTTTGGGACACCCTGTAGATCCTCCAAGAATCTATGTAGAACCTCTTCTACACTGGTTTAAGCAACAGCTTGACTCATTGTTGAATCAGCTTGTTCATTACTGAAACCAGCATATGCCCAAACATTCACTAATGGGACGTTGTCAGACTTTCCACAGTCCATTGAGTGGAATGAAAGGTGAAAGACAAAGCAGCAGAAGCTGGATCTGAAATCTGTGCCTTGGGAATAGATAAAACTTGTTTCCAATTTTAAATCCACTCACACGTATACGTTTGTGTGCCTGTTTTCTTTTCTTTTCTTTTTTTTGCATGCCATATTTTTTTTGCTTGTTGGGCAAGCAGCATTAAACCAACACGAGTAGAACGAGTGAAAAATATTTAGCTCTCCCTGCTGCTATAGTGATAGTGTGCCTTTTTTCACAGTGTGTAGCTGCTGTGCTGTAACCCAGCAGGGGGCAGTATAGTACTTCTTAAGCCTGCGTGATTTGTTAGGGCTTTGAGGCTCCTGGGCCACTGAAATGCATTAGAGGCATCATTTAAACTTTGTGTGTCTATTTGTATAGCAAGGGTTTTTGCATAATGTGGTATAAATCAGTGTAACAGTTCTTAAAGCCATTTCTGTGTGCCTTGCTGCCCTTTCAGGCAAATACTTTGATTTGTTTTCACTCTCTTTAATGCACACCTGATCTGCAAATGACATTTATAAATGAGTGTGTGGTTTATATTAGTAAGTTGCAGGTGCATTATCAGGCAATCTAACTCCTGGTAACTGATGTTAGACCCCACACACTGCACCACACTTGATCCCCTTACCCAGCATAGTCTAGTCATCTGATCCCACCAATGTCTGTTAATTTTTTTCTATCTAAAAAAAATTGTAACAGGGTGCCAACAGTTCATTGGCATGGTCTTCAGGTCCCTCCCTCATTTTGCCCCATGTTATTCCCAGTGGAGGCCCACCAGACACCAGGCTTAGGACAAAGGGCACTACTGTCTGCTCCTGGAGCCAAAATGTTAAGCCCCTGTGAGGTCCAGCAAAGCCAGCTGGGGACCGGTACACTCGGGCCTTACCCATTGCTTTGCACTGAATAAGGGGCCACTATGCAGAGACTTTTAACTTCTGTTTTGAATTTAGCTTTCAAACTGCACATTGCTGGGAATTTCAGAGACTGTTTGGGAACTGCAAATGTTGGAAATGTTTTAGTGCCTACTCTGAGGCCAGTCTTTTCTTTTTGCAGTATAGTTAGAAGTCTTATTTATTTATTTATTTATTTTAGCAGTAATGGGGTAAATGAGTTTCTGTGCATCACAGTGACTCAGCCATTCAGAATAATTAGAAGCCTCAGAGTGAGTTTGTAGTGGATTGCTGAGTGAGTTGGTGAAGAATTGTCAATGTTTTTAATTAATTGACTTCCAGTTGGTCAAACAGGATAATTGTGCAAATGTTTTAAGGGACATCATGCAGTGTAGTGGTCATTTTTGGTACCATCAATGGGCAAAATCAACTTTTTTTTTTTAAACCTGTGGCTGCAAAAATAAAGGGCACAGTATAGATAAAGACTAATAATTCATAATGGAACACAGCAGTAAATGGCATGCTGCTATGAAGAGGAATTGCTGTTCTCCCACTAATGTCTTTGCCATAGCTAGTCATGTACTTAAGTCAGAATGACAATTTTCTTCATGATTTTTAGATGGTAGAGCGAGCAGTACATTGAGCTTTGTTTACCAGTTGAGGTGATTGCAACACTAAGATGCTTTTGGGGAATTGGGTCCTGTTTTTTTTTTTTTATCTTTAAAAATGGCAAGTCTTTAGTGAGCACTTCCTTCAAGATTCAGGATAGATTTGTTACAGGATTGGATAATTATTGGATTCATTATTTATTTTCCGATCCAGCGATTACTGCCAATATCAGCCCAATAACAATACCTGGTGTCCGCTTGGTAGCATCTGTAGCATCATAGCATGTGTTTTATGGCACAGGACTTTGTCCAGGAGAGTTCAAATATCGCCCTGGCTCTAAAAGACATTTAAAAATAAATGTATTGTTTATGGACATAACGTCATAGGTTAAATATTTGTTCATCACAGTGTTTCTCAATGCTGCTTTTAATAACTAGCTAAACTAGTCATTCTTAGCCTTATGTATGATTTCCACTGGGTATTAAATTGGTTTAATGTGCATAGACTAAATAAACTCAAATTCCTGACTCACCTCAGTGACTCAGATCAAGATTTTTTTTTTTTAGGTGTACACTTAGTTTGGTCAGAGTTGGCAGTAGATTATCATCTTGCCAATTTAGTGTTTAGAGCTGGCCTAACCTGCTCATGATAGCATAGGTATGAGACTTGCACTGCTTACGCTTGTTTCATATCAGGGGAAAAAACACCTGTACATTATTAATAGTTACAGTGCCCCGAAGGTCTTTTTTGAGTGTGTGTCCACTCTGATGAGTAAGGTTAAAGGTCCTCTGGGAAATTAGTCTAGAACAGTAGTTCCAAACTTTTACATGCCAGGATCCACATGTATAAATACCGTTTTTCTTGAGACCCACCAAATATTTTGTGAAGTGAAATAAGACTGAAGCTTGTCAAGTAGTCCCTGGGGCCGTGAGCTTTCAGTTGACTTTTGCTCAACGTGTAACAACAACGCAATGTGCCGTGAATGAAACACGCATAGGCCTGCGTTAATGCATACTTACTGAGACCCATTAAATAGAGAAATAGGATAATGACAAGATGGTTTTAGGCTTGTGAGGTTGTGTACAATATACGTTTTTCTGATTGCTGCCCACAAGGCACTGAATGACGATAGTGTCAAGCTACAGCGGCTTTGTTTTAGAAAAAGGAAAAAAAAAGAAAATAAACATCTTGTTAACTTTGCACTTTATTTAGTATGGTTTGGTGGAGTCACTTGTTTGCAGCCTGTAAAATGCTGTTTTAAATTAGCCTACAGACTACTGTTACTATAGTTTACTTAGTTTACTTATTAAGCTAAAATGTCCTTTTTGTTTTTAGCAGCTGTCATTGAATCACATCAGTCAATTAAGTGAATGTTTGTGTTTCGCAGGCTTTATTTTGTTGGACGTTGCATAATAAATACTGATTAATTTGGTTCATTTATAGTACCAGTTGAAATTCTTCCTTGGGAATGAGTTTGGTCATTACTGTTGGGAGTTTGGTCATTACTGTTTTGCCACAATTACTGATATGCCACAAAAAGATGCGGATAGAGTAACATAAACTGATGAGTTATTGAGTTAAAGAGGGGAGGGAGAGTGGAAGGAAAAGCTGGTCTCTTTGGGTTAACTGTTAACTTTGCCTAGTAGCAATTAGCGGGCTTTCCGTGTACGTTGCTTACGGCACCCCACACTCAGCCAAATGATCTCAGACTACGAGCAGAGAGGCTCCACAACTTCTAAACTAATACCGATGCCATGAATGGCTTGTAACATTTACCAGATTCCAGCAGAGTCTGACAGTCATAGATGAGAGAGGCGCTTGTGTGATTTCTTTGGGTCGTATAACATTCAGCACAGTTTTTGCTGCACTTAGAGTAGCCACTGTGTGCTTTGCATACACTGATCTTTGCCTTGTTAGTGTTACAAAGCCACTTCTGTTTATATGTTATTAATTTATATTTTTATTGTTTTTGCCAAATTTTTCCAGTTGTTAAATGTAGTTCTTATTATAAGTAAAGGAACATTTCAGAGTAATGCACACTTATTAATGTACAAAATAGGTTTACTTAAGCATAAAAATGGTTTTGTTTGGAAAAAAATATACATAAATGATCAGTGGTGGTGCTTTACTGAGATCTGATGCACGTGAAAGTTGTATGTTGATTGTATATTGCATTATGTAAATTAGCCAGATAGGGTCCTCTGTAACTGAGAATAAATATGCACTGATGTGGCTTTCTCATGACCCACTCATCCCCACTGTTTGAAAACTGCTGCTCTAGAGAAGTGCCTTGACCGTGTGGGCCAAATATAGTAGAACCTCAACCACATACTCATAGATCAAGGTCTGAAGTCTGCTGTTCAGAACATGTGATGGTGTGTGCTCATATACCCTGTGGGTACACACATGCACACGCACTCAGGGGGTGTCTGCGGGAGTTTGTGGAGGCCCAGCAATATAATGGTGTTCTGCAGTGAGGTTTGAGGCTCCGGTAAGAGCAGACAGAGCCTGTGGATTTCTCAGTCTGCTCCACTGTGGCTCTGTGTGACCTCAAATGATGAATGGCAGATAATGAGCCGAAATGGCCACCCTGTCAAGCACGTCTGAAGTGCAAATGGTTGGCAGACAGCTTCCCTTTGAACCTTCAAATCACCCCAGCAGCTCTTTTAATGGTTAGTACGTACTCTGTTGGAAAAGCAACCCGACTTTGGGTTTAATATTTTATGTGTTGGTCTGATGGTAATTACCGTTTGCTGATCTCGCCAGTTACGACACTGATGAAAGAGCTGGATAAAAGCAGTGGTGATTGAGGTAACCAATTATTTTTGTTTTGTTTTGTTTAGATTATTTTTCTAAAGTCTTTCCTGTATTAACTTTTGTGGCCTAAAAATGTCTTGCAGGACTGTATGCTTAAAAAGGCTTCCTATCTTCTCTGAGATCTGTCATGCACATTTGCAGGCCTGTGCAGTTGTCCGCCCTGCTGTGTCTAAAAGAACGCTGCTGTTTATTTTGCCTGCTCAGTGTTTGCTGCTCTCTGCGGCACCCTGTTGCTCAGCCACTGTACTGATCTTCTGTGTGAAGTTCCCATTTCATCCTCACGGCAGGACAGAGATGCTTGCAGAAAAGTTACCCACACCTGTCTCGCTGTCTCTGCATTGACTGACACTAAAAATAACAGAGATCCTCATGTCGGGCCGTTTTTAAGCATCAGGCTAGATCATGCAACATGCCAGACACCAGCACTTTCTTCTGCCTTCGAACCTCTACTCCCTGTTAGAGCTAAATGAGAGAGAGAGAGACGGAGACAACCAGTTGAATTGATATAGTACTGGACTGCTCAAGATTATATTTTAACAGGTCACTGATGCATTTAGCTTCTTTTTATTCTGTGAGACTGAATCTAGTTGGCTGTGGGCAGCAAATGGTGGACGGTTTCTGGATAGTTTCAGCCAGGCCTTAGGTCATTAAAGTCCTCAGCCACGTTAAGCCCGCTCTTTGTTTGGTTTGTGTTCTGAGTTCAGCGACAGGTCGTGGAGACCAGGTGCCATAGAGCTTCGTTTATACCTTCGCTGGCAGTGTTACAGCCTTATGGCGTGTCGTATAGCCACCGCTAATCAGCCTGCCAAATCAAAGGAACCAGCAGACAATAAGCTCACTAAAACAAGCACTGGTTTACAGCTGTTACAGCAGATATGACTGAATTTGGATAGAAAACAATGAAACCTGGTTGAAGGCTATTGCATGGCTTTTCCATTACAGTGGCTAATGAAGCAATTTCAGTTTCCCAGCATGTTAATTAATGACAGAACCTCTTTATACACAGGAAACCACTCGAAGTTCCATTGCAACTTTATAACTTTAGAACAAGTTTAGATAGGCCTTGACTCTGTCATTTACTCTATCTGTGCCACATCCAATGAGGCTATAGCCTTAATGAGACTGTGGCCTTTTCCCCAAAAGGCAAAAATGTCAGGAGGTCATTTTGCAGTGTCACTGACCTCCAGCCCAGCAGGCTCCAGCTTCAGACTTGAAAAGCCAGGGGCAAACTCCTAAAATAAACAATTAAATTAAAGTAAAGATGCAGGCATCGTTTTCCCCCCATTGCCCTCTGCTTAACCTGAATTAGACCGAAGAGTAGCAGACCTAATAACTCTTTCCCTCCTTACTGATACACAGCTTTAGCAGCACGGGGCCTTTTCTGTTATGTAGGACCTGTCTTTCTTTAAGCCACAATCAGGGGCTTCACAGCAACAAAGTGGCAGCCCAGAAAAGTGGGTTATGTCTCAAAAAGAGTTGAAGGTAACACATCATTTGAACTTTGTAGATGATTAATAAATTCTTAATAGATTATAAGTAACACATCAGCATATTAGTAAGGTAGCAGTGGTGAAGTATTTAAATACACTGAAGTAGAAGTCTTTCAGATGTATTGTTGATGCATTACTTGCATTAGATGTATTAATAATTTTACTTCCATTACACAAAACCCAACCTCGCCCAAATCCTAACCCTAACCTTAACCACAACCCAAAACCTAATCCTAACCCTCATGGTTTTTTTTTTTTGTTAAAAACATGTTACTGAATCCATTGAGTGTTTGTTTCATCTAAACAGAATCTCAGAATAATGTTATTGAGTTTAATCTTTTACATAGAGATCTGACTCTGTTCTACAACATCCCCATTTGTGTAAACATGAAATACTCTATAATTTAGTGACTGTGACTTTAAACATCTAAGGAGTTAGAGGTTGACCATGCTGCTTATGTCCTGAGACTCAAGCACGTTAAAGGTCTTTGGTGTGACGAGGTTTGGACAACACGAGTATGTTTGTTACATTAACAAATTAATGACATTAAGTCAGAATATGCTTTTGTCAGTATGTCAGGGATATTGTCAGTACTTGAAGAACGCTGACCAACTAGGTTTTACCACAAAGGCATATTATGATGGATCTTGTGAATTATGAAACTTTCTTGAAGTATAGTGATATTACTTGTAGTACAATGATGTCAAGTATTAGCCAAATCTCCCACCTCTCCTAACATATAAAAAATCAAACAAAAGTCTTTCTGTTTCAGTATTTATTCATGAAATCCAGTGTTTTTCATCTGTAGCTTAAGTGGCTACTCAGCCCATGTTTTGTGGAGTTTTCCTTTCAGTATCTACAGTGTAATTTCTCATTTTTAGGAACAATAGCAGAGTGTCCTCACAGCCTAGGGGTCAAAAGTTACCTCCTCCTCGGCCACTCATGAGTGTACCCCGCAGAGGAGACGACAGTGTTATGAATGTCACTGTGAATCTGGACCGACGGTATGTGCTAGAACACGTATATTATCAATGGAAGATGATACTGTGTGTGTCCGTCTGTAATTTATGGTCATCAGTTATAATCACTAACTGCTTCACCCCTATTTCTTGAATATCTTGAATTATACACGTCTGTACTTGTGCTGTGTTAGGGATGAACGTGAGAGCCTGAAGCGGAAAGCTTCGTTCCCTCATGCTCGTGAGCAGTCTCCACCGAAGAGAGAGGTGCCCCTTGCCAACCGTTCTCGATCCAGCCGCAGCTACTCTCCTGAATGCAGCAAGACCAGCTCTTCTCCACCTCTGCCCAAGATGACAACTGTCCAACAAGGTCAGAGCATTTTACCCTGTTCAGTGAGTGTCCCCCTGATATTACATGAAACAGAGTAAAACTGAACTGAGCTTTATTGATTTATGGCTGTTTTTTGAGAATTGATAGTCATGGTTTATGTCAAAATCTACCTGTGTCTGTGTTGATGATTTGAGTAGGACTTCATTTTGAGTCATTTGGCTGCAAACTTGTCAACCAGAGAGGAGGGTGGAGGGTTACTTTTTCTCTTTATAGCATCTTCTGTCTTATTGCTATGGTGCACCAATCATGTTAGGCCTGAACCAAGCACAGAAGTAAACACAGAACATTCAAATAAAGATTGACTGACTGTGCTTTTATTGCTCTCGTTATACGATTTTTACATTATAATTTAATGGCACAAAATGGCAAAATAACAGTGAATAGGATCAGCCCATTAACTGATTCTGCAGCAGGTCCTCTAGCACAGATTTGTTTAAGTGAAAGTCCATCGTTTGGATAAGCTTTAGACCTGACTGACCGATTTTCATGACTCATATCTGCTGTGGCCAAGCTGAAAAATGTGTCTTGAAAATTACCCTTTTTGTTGACGCTGAGTGTTCAATGAAGTGTATTTAAAGATGTAGTATCCTTACATTTACGTCCATTCATCCCTGTGTATTTTTTGATGTCATGTGTCGCCCATTTTCACAACTTGTTAAGAAATGTTTTTTTTTCCCTCACTCAAAGCTGGTAAATCAGTTTTTCTAGTGTATAAATTTCTCACAATTTCTACCCACTGTTCTGTAGAGGGAGGTTCAATCTTATACCAATTGCAAGTTATTGCTTTTTTGCTGGCTATCAGAAGTATTCTTGTTAAATATTTGTCATTATCCAGAACGTAATCATTTATATCTTCAAGACAAACAACTTCGCATTCTTTGGGAACTGAATATCCCAAACTGTCTTTAACAACATCATATCCATTTTCTGAAAAAGAGTACAATTTATTACATTTCCAGAAGATGTGTATATGATTGGCCTCCTCACTCCCACACATCCTCCAACATGACTGTTGATGACTAGCTTGTTTTCTCCCTATTTCAGGAGTTACAGCGAAGTACATTTGCCAGAAGTATGATGGTGGAATTATCAGCCAGCATGCCATTTAGCCTAAATCGAAACCTTGTGATTGTTTTTCCATATTGCACTTGCACTGATAATTCCAAATCTGTTACCTAAATTTTCAAACTCATATGTTGGCACTAAACTGAAGTGGAGCAGCTGTTTTATTTTGTGCCTTCTGGCTTTAGCGATGGTGTAGAAGAGCTCTCATAGTTCTGTGGTTCACTGGACTAGGTCATGGCAGCAGAAATCTGAGCAACCATGTCTAATCACCCTGCTACAGCCTAGCCAGCCAGGCCTGATGAAGGCTTTTGACTTTTAAAAGGAGGTTAAGCTGTACAAGGCTGAAATGAGGAGCTGTGACCTCCATGGCTGCCGCACTGAGGGACAGCTGAGTGAGAGCTGAGCATCTTGCTGCCCTGTGCCTGTTTATTTTATTTATTATTTTATTTTATTTTTGGGTGGATTCTATGTGTTTATTGCATTGTGAATCATAGTGATTTGCTCCTTGACTCTCGTACTGTCTGCAGTGAAAATATTAATTCTATAGGTGTTTTTTTATGGTCTGTTCTGGTTAGTTTTAATTTTTATTTATTTTTTAAAATATTTTTTGTTTTTTTAGCCTATTTTTATACCTGAAGCTCACACTGTGTGGGCTAAATGAAGAAATGAAACACACTTTCACCTTTCCAGTAGTTTCTATTAGCCAAAATCACAATATAAATAACATTTTTGCTTTTTAATGAGCTAAATTGGCATTTTAAATATGTAAATAAAAATATTTTACCAGGTTAAATAAGATGATATAACAAAGTACTACTTCAAAAGCAAGAGGCACCTGACTGTAGTTTTTTTTTTTTTTTTTAACAGTACTGTACATAAAATTGCACTACAGATCAGCTAAAATGAAAACAACAAACTGTCTATTCGTCATTTGCTTATTTGCAGCAAAATACAGCCTGCTTATTATGAACCTTCATGACCTCATGATATCTTTAGGCTAATGAGAATAATAAGCACCAGACAGCACTAGACAGCTCCAGCTTTAATTTTTGGAGTCTACCACTGTGAGAGGCATCTGCCTCTGTCTGTGTGTGCATGTGTGTGTTTGTGCCTTTAGGACAGTAATCACTCAAAAATGAGGCACAGTGTGTAGAGGTGAATCCTTCTGTTTGATTGAAGGTTTGACCTTGTAAGTGTGTTTGCAGATACATGCATGTTAGTCTGAGTGCTTTAGAGTCACCATGTCTTCAGGTCTGATAGATGTCTATGGCTTGCAGCACCTTTGAATGATCCTGCTTGTCCTTCACCCCTGCCAGTTAACCTATTAGATCAGTTTCAAGGTTTGTTTTCACACTGACCGTCACATGTAAGGATCAGTAACTGTGGTTGCGCATGTTAAATATTTTGTTAATATAAATATTAAGCTAGGGTGCACATGGTCAAATTTGAGTCTTAAGACTTCTGTCTTGGACTTGTTTTTAGATAATTTTCACAGTGTCAAGAGCATGCTGCCGTTCAATATTAATTACTCCACATTCATAGCTCAAACTATGAAAAGACAACAAGTAGCAAAGTTATGTCAGATGTGCAGAATTCAGACTTTTTATCGATATCGCAATTATATTTAATATGAAGAAGACATTTTTTTAACGACACAATTAGTTGTTTATTGTATTTAAAAGGTTAAATTTAAGAAAGTACACAAAAAGGATCATTTATTTTGCCATGGTTTTTGTCATTTTTTGACATTGAAGCAAACTGTCAAAATAATAGTCAAAAATATTAGTTATTAATTTCCTGTGTAATAAAAGATTTAAGTACATAATTATATACTGTCCATTTAATCGGCTCCACTTACCATAGAGGTGCACTTTGCAATTGTGCAATTACAAACTGTAGCAACATGTCTGATCTACTCACCAGCGCAACACACACTAACACGCCACAAACACGCAAGTGTCACTATAGTGCCTAGAATTATCTCCACTACCCCTACCCAAATAATATCTGCTCTGTTGTGGTCATGTGGGGGTCCTGACTTGAAGAACAGGGTAAAACAGGGCAAACAAAGTATGCAGAGAAACAGGTGGACTGCAGTCTGTAATTATAGAACTACAAAGTGCAGTGATGTGGTAATGGAGCTGATAAAGTAGGAAATAAGTGTAGAAACAAGGAAATGTTCCTAATATGGCAATACATTATAGCATTAATGTATTCATGTGTTAATACATTATAGTATTACTTGGTGTATAAACAGAAGTCATCTAGAACCGCACCTCTCTTCAGTGCTGTTTTTAAAGCAGCTTTTTCCCCACTGGAGCCACCATTTCAAAGTCTTACTCAAGCTAGGTTTTAAAGGGATATTTATGTGGTGTTAAGAGATTTGGCTCTCCAGAGGCCCCAAGTCTACCAGAGTCACTTTACATTTTGCCAGAATCTTGAACCTTTCTTTTGAAGAGGCTATAAAAGCACCAACAAACAGATGTTGTTCTGTTACCCTATCACCCCTCTCCCTGTCCGGCTGGCCTGCTAATTAACCAACACATCAAAGTAGGCAGAGAAAGCATGTCCTACATGATCTGGAATGCATATAGACATTCTCACAGGTTCTCAGCAGAATGTCTCTTCCACTAAAGTTCCAGGTTTGCTTATGTTCTTTTTCTTTCTTTAGTATACTCAAGATGATTCAGCACTGGTATGCTTTGAAAAGCAATGTGGCCAAACCTGCCCAAGCCACACGTGTAATCTCATTTCCTGTAAGATTAAAATGTTCTTGATAGTTTGATGGGTTTTTGTGGCAGATGAAGTCATGCTGATTCATAGTCTTGAAAAGCAGGCTAGGTGGAAATGGCTTTACTTGCTCAATCTCATGGTTTACAGCAGTGGTTTCTTACTGTTCCCCTGGAGTACGCCTGTCCTGCTTAGTGTATTTTAGTGTTGTCTCTGCACCAACACCCTCACTTCAGCTCGGAAAGAGCTTGTTAAAGAGCTGGGCCCAATTTTCCCCTCTTAATGTTAAGACTTGCAGGGCCATCTGACTCCAGGACTACTGATTTGCATGCCTTATGGATTGAGAACTGCATTGACTGTTAAGCCAGTCTAAATTCAGGCTTGTCTTGTGGTATGTATGCAACAGCTCATGAAGGGCATAAATAATGTTGGCCACACACACATACACACATGCACGTGCAAACACTCTGTACACCAGGTGTCAGTTTGTCAGGTAGATTTTAGACGCATGTCCTGTTTTGCCTGTGCACTCACTCTATGGAGGGTCTGATGAAAAAAACTAAGTATGTGAAAATAAGTTCAGTCTTGAAAGCTAATGCTGCTGTTATCACTGAGAAGAAAAATAGCCTTCCAATCTTGTTTTTCATTTCACTTTCTGGGTCCTCTTACTGCCTTTGGACATTCGTTAAAAAACATAACTTTTGTAGTCCGGCCATGTTTGTTACTTCTTAACATTCTGAAGTGTTGTGAATGCGATGTTTTGGGTCCTAGGCGCTCAACCAGTCAACAACTGTTGTATGAGGTCTCCACTGTGAAGGCAGAACATAAACAGCTTATTTGTCTTAGGCTCTAGCTCTCTCTCCTCCTCTGTCTCGCCTTCTCCCTCACTGTGACTGAAGGCTCTGATGCATTAGACTGGAATTGGGTCACACTGACATGTTTTCAGGGTGATTCTTTAAAATTGAATTATATGAAGATGGTTCTAATATTCTTTTGGAAGGTTTCCCTGCCATTTGTATTTGAGATGTGGATGTATTTAAAGTTTGAAGATGAATTGCTTCAAGTTTACACAAGTCCCTTTTTTTTCTCTCCATCTAGAAAAAGAGGGACCACCCAACCATCACACTGGTGAATCTCAAGATGGATCTCCACACAGTTCAGTATTAGCAACAAAGGTATTGCTCAACACTTTCATTAAAACATTCCCACATTCACATGAAATTTTATCTTGAACTCAATGTGCTGTTTTGATAGGATCCTTTCTTTTATATGTTTTTGTAGTTTAAGATTAGCCTTATAGTCTGACCTGGTCTGCATGGAAACGTAGGTTGAACAATTTAGGGAAAATATTTTACTCAGATTTTTCTGATCAATATTGTGATTGCAGTTATTTTGTCTAAATTAATTTCTATGTCTTTTTGGCCAAAAAGACCAGAATATCCACTTTTTCTGTCATTAAGCTGGAACACTGAGTGCATCAAACTACCAGTTAGTGATGGTAGTGATGTCACATGTACAGCACTTGGATGTTTTATTGCTTCTGATCACCTCTTCTATAGGCAGTTCACAATTCTGTGTTATTAGGTTAAAGTTCCCCTTTTAAAACTCATTAAGGCTACATTATTAATAATGTATTATGTAGTATAAAAGTTGCAGCTTATGTGATTTGAAAATTCCACTATTACAAATAGCAATTTTGATATACAAACAATTGATCTTTCAGCCCTGTGTAAAAGATGAACACAGTACCTGCCAGGGTCTAATTCTTGAGATTTCTTGACCTCATATCTTGGTCTGTTTATTTAGGGACATAGATTTGAGACAGAATCAACACCTAATGTTTAGACCTTTGTTTGATGGTTGAAAGGGCCCTTCCTGCATAACCATAGCTAAATATGTATGTTGATCTTTGCCTCAATTCTTTTAATTTAACACACATGTGATGTATTTGAATAAAGATCATTAGTGATTAGCAGTAAGTAAAGTCATGAGTGGTGTTATTTACATTTTCTAACATATTAATTACATCTATGACACTGGCCAACCTAGGAAACACTTGTTCTGATGATGTATCCTGAGGTAGAAGGAACTTTTCAATTACTGTTTTGTGATGTTTTTTTGGGGGGGGGCTGTTTTAATGTTTTTCTAGCTTCCTAGAATTAATATTCACCATTTCCTTCTTCAGTCACCAGCTAGCTGAAAAAAAATCAACAGATTTCAGGAGGCAGCATGAGCGTGGGCATATGCACATGGCCTCGCTGCTCATCCTGTACAGCCCCTGAAAATTCACCAAAAAGCAGTTTTTCAAGTGTTTCTTCCAATAAATCAGTAGAAAGATTTTCCTAGTTTTGCTGGAGTGTCCCTTTAACATACAAATGCATCCTGAAAAAGGCTTAGTATTAAAGACAATAACTCATCATGTCCATTAAAAGTTCTTGCAGTAATTCACAAGTTATCTTTGTCTAATGCTTATGGTAAGTTGGGCCTCAGCTGATGTTACACATGTTGCTCTGTTAGCAGGAGGAGAAGCCAGGGACCGAAATGGAGCAATGTGAGGAGACAGAAGTTAAGGAAGATGCTGAACAGAGTCTAGAAGCACGTCGGGCACATGTCATCGCAAACAAAGCTCTGGAGATTGAAAAGGTAACTGGTCTCTAATATCACCGAGCTTTAACACTGACTAGAACATTTAGGAACAGTTCTCTTAGGAAGGAGAACAGAGTCACATGACTTGCAACCAAATTGAATTAGTTGTTAATCTTTTATTCAGTAGAAAATGTCTTGTTTTTGTTTTTGTTTTTGGTATTGTGGCTCTGAAAGCTCCCACGCATGACAAAATCAGCATTGTGTTGTGGTAGGTGATAGTTGATTCTGCAAGCTTGTAAGAATCCATAAATGTAAGTAGTATTCAGCGTTAAGTGATCAGTATGGATTTTCTGCTTTCCCTTCTGCGGATGTGTGTGTTCTAATCTCTTAAGGAGTCTCCGGTTGTTAGGACTGTGGGTATTTCCTGCACTGATAAAGAGAGTACTTGGCTTTGGTCATGTATACACACACAGAGACATACATCAATCATGGAATAAGATCAATCAAGTTTGATTTAGTTGCAACAGTTAATCTTTGAAATAAGGATATTAGATACTAAACACAAATGGAGTTAATTTACTATCACTGCCATTGGTTAAAAGTAACAGTTGTAACAGTTTAGCTTAGTTGGATCTCCTGTTGATGATGGCTGGGAGTGATTACACATACTTCATTCATCATTTCAATCAGCCTAAACGAAATATATCCACTCTGCCTATTATACACTATTGAGCGTTCTGCTCTGCAGCCTCAGTGATTAAATAGCTCTTAATATTCCCTAATGTGTACCAGCCCTCAAATAATTATTCCCACTTCCTTGATTACTGTGGACCCCTGCTTGCTTTAGCGTTTGTTTGGGCAGAACGGCTCTCCTCTTTTCAATGCCTGTGTGATATTTGTAATGTTTTACAGACTGATAAACCAAACCCCCACTCCCCGCAAAGTCTGGACTATGTAGGAAGCTGTGGTTGTGGTTCTTCATTGCACAACCCTGCTTGTGTGGCCAAGAGTTATCAGCCCTTGAGATCGAGTCCTGATCTCTCTCCGTTTGGGAGTAGAAACGATGCATAACCTGCCACACAAGAGCAGGCACGAGTCAAATGCTAGTTTCCTGTTTGTTTAAAGAACAGTGGCAGCCTTTTAGAGCTCCCACTTCACTTTAAGGCAAAACCATCCCAGAATTGAATTGCATGTCCTTTTGCTGTAATTACAACCCAAAACTGGGTGAGGCCGTTCCTGTAGTACCGTTCGGTTTTTGTTTCTTGTTTCATTGCTTTATTGTAATTACTTGTGGCTGGTGGTTTTGACGATTCTGAGATGTCAGGGGAAATCATTATAAATTGAGTTTATTCTTCATTGCCTTCAGAGCTTTGAGTCTAACTACTTCGAAATGCCTGAACGAAAGTGCATAATATTTAGCCTACAGGAATGAAAATGCAATCGGTGTTGGCATGAAAAATTGTACAGAATGACTTGTGGATTGTTTATTTATATATATAAAAACTATCAATCAGTTCTGATCATCAGAAATGTGTGCAGTCCACATTCCGTTGTCTTTTGTGTACAAATAATGGAAAATTATCTTGGCATCCATAAGGAAAAAAAGATCAATATTTATTCTCGTGCAAGGATGTGTAAAATTGTGTGTAGTAGATATTTCCCTGAAAAGATTTTTATCTGTTTCAGATGGAAAAGTCAGTTTGTTTCAGGAATAAACCAGCCTCATATAAAAGGCAGCTTTTGTTGTATGGCTAAAGACTTCATTGACCTGTTGATCAGTCACAGTGAGGTGGCCCACAAAAGCATTGTTGAATTGTCCTCCATGTTTTATTATTGTATCTACTCTCTTTTTTTGTTCCCCAAATGCTTATTCTCTCTCTTGGTTTTAGTGCTGAAAACTGGGACAAGGGTAGATCTGTAAATGTTATAGCTGGAGGCTCTGAGGATCCTCTAATTATGCTCAAGTCATAACTCTTGAAGAAGGGTGGGAACACAGTCGTTGCATCTCAAGCTATGAAAAAAAGGATTTATTTTCTCAAAAGATGATGTGCCAAGCTGGTTTTCTTGTATAACCCGAGGGCAATGTGGCAATGTCTACCCAATCTTCTTACCGTTTCTGTCTTTAGCTACTTCTCCCAAAGTCTGTATGACTCAAGTCAGTTTGTTCACCTCCCATCTTTTGATTAGACTTGGTCTTCAACTTGACCATATTCATACAGGGCTTGGTGTCTTATGTTTAAACTAATATTTTCCCTGCTTTCTTTCTTCCTGGGAAGATGTTTTCTCTTAATTTTTCTCTCAGAAGTGACTAAAAACATCAGACCAAATAACCAATATTCCTAAAATAATGTGACTGTACAAAAGCCATACGCTTTTGATTAAATTGTTACTTTTGAGATATAAGCCACGTCTTTAGCTGCTTTCTGAACCTCTTTTGCAAACCCTCTAATTTAATACTGTTCTAATTTCATACTGTCCATGATGTCTTGCAGACGAGTTGCTTTCATAATTATAGGATCATTTAAACACCTTTTCGTTTTCACCCAAAGGCTTTGCAGTATTGCATCTTTCTTGTACTAAGTTGCACCAAATCCATAAATTTTATGCTAAAAAAGAAAGTCAGAAGATGACAGTTTTATGTACGCAAATGTAGTTAACTCTGTAGTTCACTCTATGAGCCTTTAAAGAAGTTATATGATCAATAAACTTGATGATTTCACATACAGTTTAGTTTTTTCACCCTGTAATGAGAACATGGCTAATGTTATCTATCTTTCATATTCTCAGTTATACAGGCAGGACTGTGAGACCTTTGGGATGGTGGTTAAGATGCTAATTGCTAAGCAGCCAACCTTGGAGAAGCAGCTTCAGACAGCATTGAAAGAGAACCTGGCAGAGATTAAGGAACGATGCCTGGAAGACCTCCGTCACTTTATTTCTGAGGTGAATGTAGTGCTTAAATCCGACCAGGCTTGATTGAGACTGGCTTCATCAAATGACTCATTTACAAAGCACTTTTGGAAACAGTGATGTTTGCTAGTTTGCCACCCTTTTATTTATTTATTTTTTGCTAGTTTTGCCCCCCATTGCTTCTTCAAGCCACTATGAAAACTACTGTACAAGCTTAAATAGCTTAGAATCCGGTGGAACAGACAGAATGTGAGTATCAGCAGTAAACAATGATGCTGTTTGATTCTCAGTACATTTATTGGACAATCCTAATGTGGGTAAAATATCAGTGTTTAGTTGTCTGGTTTAAAGAACATTATTGCCCGATTCATTGCAAATATATATGCCAGAAATATTCACATTTTTCTTACACCAAACAGTTTTTAATAAACTTTTCCTAATAAACTTTTTTTTAAAGATGTGAACTTTCTCCACTTCTTAATTCATTTACAAAGTGTCAATGTTTGTGAAAGAAAAGTATTTAAAACAAAATATAACTTACATAGTCTTTTATTGTCAGCTTTATGTTCCAGTTTTTGCGTTTATACAGATTACATCAATCTGTTTGCTATGGCACATAAATAAAATTCAAACCAACCAGGCCCTGCATAATACATAGCATTTTGTTTTTCATCAATTGCTTTAATAGAAAAGAAGCATGTACACTGAAACAGCAAGGGTCTAATTGCAATGTATTTGACATTTTTATTTTTAAAACCCTGATTAACAAAAGCGGGGCTTCTGCAGACCAGAACTGATATTTGTCAGCAATTCTACTACTTTCTGTCTTTAAAAAATCTTTTGAAATTCAGGGATATAAAAAATATCAGCTTTAAATCAATAGTTTTTTTTACAATATATACATGTATATTTGGACTGTTAAATATTCACTCATTTATATATGGTGCTTTATAAATATTATATTCTTTTTTTCTGTCCATGACCATAAGTGACATGTTATTTAATATACATGGCAGTTGCTGCAGAGGTGAATTTTTGCTTACTTAATGTGATATTGCATCTCTTCTCAAACAGTCAGTCTTATTCATCAGGTGAAAAATACTGCAGAAATGTGAATGTGTCAATACTGGCCTTTTGAATAAAGGCATTTAAAATTGAGGAACTATCTACTGCATTACATGACAACTGTTTTCAATGGAGTCTATGAAATGATACAGTTTTTGCCCTTATGTCCTTTCTTCTTTTTGGAATTTGTCCTTGTGTCGAAAGGTGAGGACATTTGATTGGGAAGTTCATCAGTGTAATACTGATACCTAGGTTGCCTGGGCTGTGGAATTGGTTGACCAAGGAAAAAGCCCTCCTCCTCAGATTCAGAGGAGGAAGAGGAGCATGTAGAGCACCAGTCGTCATCGTCTCCATAAAGACGAAAAAAATTTTCTGCAGCCTGGTTTTGCAACCCATAATCAGAGTTTGCATGCGCATGTGAGTGCTGTCCATACTGTGCAGTAGGGATAGGAGCATGTCGGTGATGCTCCTCTCTGAAGCACATGCGTGCTCTCTCTTTGGGTACTATATGCAGCGCATTGTCTGACCGAGACTTCCGGCTCCGTCTCCGCCTGTGATTGTGATGATGCCGATGCTGTCGCCGGTCCTGTTCATCAAAATGATATACTCTTCTGCGAGTGCGTTCACTCATAGGAGGCTGTCGTACCTCCACATCTTCATAGCGTCCATTGTCCACTACATCATCTGAGAACTTGACTTGCTGGGGCCTTGACTGGGATCTGGACCTCCGAAGAACAGGTAAGTGAGGCGGTTTGGGTCTTTCCTGTGGAAGTGGGATAACCTCCTCAGGTTCTTCCTCTTCTACTGCTTCTATTTGCTCCAACTCTGAGTTAAGGCTCTTGAGGGAGTTGGCACTCCTGTGAAGCATTGAAGAATTCAGAGTTCCCATGTTGCTCGTTTTCTCACAATCCTCGTTCTCCATAACTGTGAAGTTTTGTAATGAGTAAGGTAATGACTTCTCTTTGAAGTCTCCATCAACTGATGCGCCTGTAATAAAAGAGACTGGATTAGCTATCTCAGGAAGAACGCTGATTCATTTGGAATCAGAAAATTTGTGATTTCATATTTCCTTGTCAACATGCAGTTGGTGGGAAAAATATTCCTAATATTCCTAATAACTTTCTGACAAGGAGCAATGTATTGAAGCTCTCTTGACTACTATGTCTGCTGCATGAAAATTCAGTGTTCCAAGTTTCTTATAGAAAGACTGAAGATCATATTAACATTTATAACTTGAGAGGCCTTGGAACTGCTTTAGCAATGGCCTGAATGGGAGTCATACTCAAAATGAATAACTGCACTAAACAGCAACAAATTCTTTCTGTACTGTATCTACAGCTTATTTTTACCTGTGATATTTGAGAGTGCTAGAGAGTCCATGGAGTCTCGGACACTCTGCTCTGCTTGTTTCAGCTCATCTGTGATGCACTCCAGTGAGTCATTATACCATTGTTTGTCCTCTCGCTTAAAGTTGGCACCGTGTTCCAGATCCAACTCCTGGATTTTCCGACTGCTTGCAGGCCCAGGATGACTTCCGTAGGCAGAATCTCCCAGTCCATCTTGAGACTGTGTCCAGTACATATCTGCCTTGTACTTTTTACTGGCTAGACTCCCATTGCCACCACAGCCTGACATCTTTGACTCTGCCTTATTTTTGACCTCAGAGTCAGTCATCCAAAGGTCAGTTGGTCTGCAGTCGTCTGATTGCTGGACGATTCCGTGCTCTCCAAACTTAAGAAGCAGCTGGGTCATGTAGTCTTCATGCTCGGCCCATTCTTCATGGTCCTCAGGCGCTTCCTGCTCATCCCTGTTTCTCCAGAAATGTTCATTGGTAAAGCTCAAATGGGACAGCTTGTTTGATAAAGTATCATCAGCATTGCCTGAGAAACCAGGAAACTTGTAGTTTCCAGCAGGAGAGAAGAGCAGAGACTGGCGACACTGGTCCGCAGAACGACTGCTCTTGCCCATTCTTACACTGCGGCGGGACTCACGAGACCTGGCAGACTGAAAGGCTGAATCTGAGGAGTCTGAGGCGTGGACATCCTCCCCCAGGCTACAAGCTTTGGAACAATAGATGTGGCCTTGTCTGGGCAGGAATGGACAGCCAATCAAAGAGCTCTTGCACTGGGCACAGCTGAAGCACTCATCTGTAGCATGCCAGTGGAGACCATCATATGTCATCTGAGCATGGTCAACACCTAATGAAAATAATCAGAATTAAAGGTTGGCTCTTTCTACAAAAATAGTTTTTGGATATAAAGACTTCTACAAACAAAAGAAACATTGGCTTACCGATGTGTTCTCCACAGGCCTCACAGTATTCTGCATAAAGAGACTCAAAGCACCCACAACAGTATGGCCGACCATCTTTCATTATGTATCGCTGACCGCCCAAAATGGTTTCGCATTCAAAGCAGGAAAAGTGCTTCATGTGCCAGTGACGACCCTCAGCCTCTGTGCACTCATCAGCAAAGATAATCTGTGGGGAAGATTTTGTTATTTTATTATTTTTAATTCTTGAAGGCAGACAGAAATGTACAGATACTTATTGTCTTGGCCACTTATGTCGGTCATTACCTCGTCACATGCTGAACAGCGAGGCTTTAACAGTTCAGCATGATGTCTCCCACAGTGAATCTTCCCCTCATGGTAGAAGTAGATGAGATCCACAAGAAGTTCACTACATGTTGAGCATGTAAAGCATGCTGGATGCCAACATAGTCCAGGCCCTGCTCTGGAAGCAAATACTGCCATCTCTCCTCCATTGATGTTCTCCCCACACTGAACTCAAAAATGTGAACCGTTAGTTACCAAGAACATGAAGTTTCTTTTGAGAAGCACTTTTTCTAAAAAGTATTATTTGGATACCTACATGTTCACAGATAACGTGAAGCATAGTCCTAGGCAGCAATTTTAAGGTTCCACGCCCCAGTGCCTCCTTTTTTCTCTGCACGCTGAACATATGGAGCTCCTTCTTTTCTTCTTCACTGAGGGACTGGCAGTATCGCACCTAAAGCAGTAAGTGACAAGTTTCAGTGACAATAACACAAATAATACAAAGTGAACAAGACCAAATCCATGCACCAAATGACTCGCTTGTCTAAAGAGTTGCATCTGGTCCTTGGCTGTGATCTTTGAGTGCTTTATTTATGTTTTTAGCATTTACACAAACTGACACTGTATTTAGAGCAAAATCAAGAGTCACACAGCAGCAAACAATAAGAGACTCAAGCTGAGACATGCAAGTGATGCCATGGTGCCTCAGAGTAATGTCCTTAGCCTCTCTCTGGGCGCTGCTAGTAAACCGCAGCAATGTGAAGAATCTCTGTGCCACATATTGTGCTGAGTCCCTCAGCAACATCATAAAATCAGCAGCTCAAATGTCTCATTGTACCAGCACCCACAGAAGGACACAATGATCTCCTCTGTGATGGCAGGGGGAATAGAGTGAATGAGACAAGGTACAAAAAACCTGTGAAGTTAACCAGCACCCACACTCATTCACTACTAAGAAGAAATTTGAGTGGGGTTCATAATGTGATGTCTAAGCGTGTTTTAGTGCAACAAAGGTTTAAACAATAGAAGCTTTCATTTTAGCTCTGGAGGTGGTGCTGCCCCTGTGGGTTACAACTTCACACCACAACCCCAACCCGTGAGCTTCTTGGTTCAGTTTTGGAGTAGGCAGTTAATGTAGGTATTTGGGGGCTACCTATCTTGATTTGTTTGATCACAGCCATCACATTTATAGCCTTGGGCAAAGCACTTGACCCCAGATTCCTGTAGGTGTGCCACTACATTGAACCTCTGTCCCAGCATAGCTGCTGGATAATCAACCAATAAACAAAAGTCTGAAACAAAAAAAAAAAAACATTTTTTTCTGCATCTGCTAGGTGTACACAGCTGTGAACAACAATGGAAGTATTAAATACATAATGTATAATTGTGTACATGCATGTTTGAGGTGAGCATAACTTTGTTTTCTTATGAGATTCTACTTTACTCATGTAAAGTATGAGTGCTTCCTTAGAGCTTACCTCATTATCATGTGGCGGCAGTTGATACAAGAGCTGTTTGATCCGGTGTTTCTCTCCTGGGCTGTTAACATAAGGAACCTTATCTTCTGGCAGACAGGAGAAATACAGCTGAACCTACAGTAAAAATAGGGACAGATAAGGTTTGATACTCTTCTGTAAACCTGCCGGTGACCACTAACAGAATAATACTGTGGATCATATGTGAAAGCAGTTATATCTCAGTCATTTTTTGAAAGTTGTTACCGGAAACTTACCACCCATGACAACATGCAGGTTCATATGTTATTACTCATTTGTACTGGTGCAATAATGGTGCAAAGTAAAAAGCATAACCATACCACAAGTATTCTATCCGTTATTGCATAATAATACTCATGACAAAGGATGATGCAGCATCTTTCATCACTTGAAAAATATCTGTAATCCTCTTCTGATTGAGGAGCCTCTACTGTGCCAGTATATTATCTCATCTCTGTGTGACTGTTAGGCCTTTCAGGTTTTCGTTGATAACTTTATTGCTACTTCTGCCCGGCCATGAAGAGTCTACACTGTTTTGTCAGTAATGCAAGGACACTTTCCATACTTTGAATGCCCCACTTGCTGATGACCTGTGCAAATGGGGAGCAGTTTATGAGCACCGGTTGTAACATTCACCAGATAAAGAGGAGGACTGGGCTTGTCTACTCCAGTTTTAGCGGCATCCTGCTGTTTTTCGGCGTGTCTACTGGTCTACCATTTAAACCTGACAATGAGGAGCCTCGTAAATCATGTTCATTTTATGCTAATATTTTCCACCCACTCCTCTCCCTCAGGCTCCTGTTTTTTTAGTGTCTGTGTACTTCCCTGCAATGATCACCTATAATGTTCAGGGTAATTTACAGAATGACAGCTGTAAAGACATTACAGTTGCTCTTTGCATTTAACACAAAGGCTGTGTTTGGATTTTAGCAGGCTCCTATGGCTTTAGACCCTTTTCTCGCCCCTCACCCCTGAGTGCAGTCATATGTGCTTCTCTGACCAGCTGGAGGATTAGAAAGCTCCTGAGAAGTGTTGGGCTTTCCCTGTTGACTTGGAAAAGGGCCACATCACAGTGTCTTTAGACACAAGAAGCCTGCGTTTGCAGACAGGTTTGCAGAAAAGCAGCAATTGCCTCATGCTGTTCTTTTAGCTGGCATTGTGCAATGATCGTTTTAGGCCTTTGTCTGCCAGCTTGCTAATGACTTGCAGACTTTCCATGAAAGAGTTTGTAAATAAAAAAAAGAACATATCCTGTTTCCAAGTGCCTTTAGGGTGGTGCCTACAAAACGCTTAGCTCCTCTAGCAAATGAGTTGGCTCATCTAATTATAATGAAATAGAACAAACTTTCTCTCCTGATGGAATGATTGACCTACTTTTTGGCATGTTTGCTTTGGGGGTGCTAACAGCACACTCTGCTTTCTGTTCTTAATCCACATCTCTAGCATGCTTTGTTAAAATCTGACAAAAAGAATTTGGAAGAATATAATAACATTTCCCCAAGCCCAGTGCTCATGCTGTGCTCACAATGTGGTATTTTTTAAAGTATATTTTTACACATTGCTTTCTGCTCTGTGTAAGCTCCAGTGTCATGTGCATTGGCATTTTTACTAGTCTTCCATTTTTTTGCCAGAAGAGTTTGGAAGTGAATCTAAGAGCAGGATACTGAGCAATAAGCTCACCTGCTCAGGTCGTAGTCCAGGTGGGACCCAGGCATACTCCTCCAAGGCACAGCCGGAGTCATCATCTGAGGTAGAGCTTCTCTGAAAGCCGAAAGTAAGCTTGCTGACCTTCTGCTCCATGTCCAGCTGCCTCCTGCTCCTGTGGAAACCGGCAGGATTCTCTAAGTTCATCAGACTGACTTCCTAGAGACAAAAATAAAGAGTGATTTGTTAGTCATGAAACCGCATCCTATGAAAACGAGAACAGACACTGGAATTCTCTTTGGTTAAGTTCTCTTTTGGCGTTGATTGTAGCCATGGTGCCTAGCTTTGCCTCACTGGAGAAAAGAGGTCTGTAAAATAGATTGTGCCTATAAAAATATGACAGTTTTATTGTTACTGCTATTGTGACTGTGCATTATTTAGATGTCTTCCCTGATGTGGTTAGATGTAGTCTCCAAGTTCCACCCTATTACAGCAGGCACATACTGACTGGTTTACAGATAATTAACTTTAATGCATTTTTCTGACTACTCGTCACAATGAAATTTTCCGTTTGTGCACGACCTGCATTTGAATGTACTGACAATACATGCTGTTTTTTTTTTAAATACAATTTGAATAAAGAGAATGAACGTCTGTAACATGCAGGAGTTGATTTTTATACATTTATAGTAGGAATGTAATTGTAATTGCCTAACCCTAACCCTGAACTATGTAGGTCAAAGTTTAAAACCTTGTTTTAAACCTTAAAACCTTAAAAGGCCTTGTTGACCAACCATTATTCATTAACCAAGTCTCTTCTTAAAACCCACTTGTGATGATTCCAGCTTTCATTCAACTTTTATTATTTGGGATGCTCATAGAGAAGAACAGGGTCTACGTTTACTCGAGCACAAAGGAGTGAACAGTTCTTGCAGTTTAAGAACGCTATGAATCTGACGGAGACTTTTTCTTAGAACCTTTCTCAAGACCAAATTTAAAAACAAACTTAGGAAGATATTGGTGAATTAGCTCCATTCAGTGCATCTATGGCCATGTGTAATATTCTGTTCTCAGTATTAAAGAATGTTTTAATGATCCACAGCCGTGTCATGGTCAAGGCCCAGCTACAGAAGCTTGCTTTTAAAAGATAACTGACCTGCATGTATGACTGAGCAGTCCTGAGGAGAGTTAATACTAAAATCATAAACTAAACATGCTTAAAATGCTTTTGTGATCCTTTTATAAAGTTTTTCAGCCAATTTGACTACCTAAAAAGAAGATATTTGACTACCAGGTTAGAAGCAGACAGGGACCAGTAGACTAGGTCCAAAAACAGTAGTAAGCATAATGTAGTCCATCAGTTCTATGTTGGCAATGCTTTGCAGATTTATACGATCAACTCTTAAAAAGAGAGGTGCTGTAAAAGGTTCTTTTGGGTGGTGGTATTGAAGAACCATTTTTAGTTGCCCAAAGTTCTTCTTCTACACTATATGTATAAACCAAGAACCATTTAAGAACCTTTATTTGTAAGAATTTATTGCCTTACTTACAATCTAAACTAACTCTATTCTGACATGTTAGAATAGTTTGTTTAAATTCATTTTTGAGAAGTGCCTTTTTATTGTAAAAAAAACAATCATGTAGTTGGTCATTTTTTATTAGCTAATAGAGACTCTGACTGTGGGGCTTCAATTCAACCTGGTCACTGACTTGCCTCCCCCATCCCCTCCTTCATTACCTGCTGTGGTTAAATGGACAGCTGAGAAAACCAGCCGCACTTAATTGCACCCTTTGAAGTGTTGAAGCGTGATCGTTTGGGCCAACATGCTGCATATTCATGACTGCTCAGAGTGTGTTTTTCACTTCCATTCGCACACAGGTCAAGGTGTTAGCTTATGAACTGTTCTTTGTATTTCATCCTCTACCACTGCATCTTGAATCCCCCATCTCTGGAATTACTAACTGCCACCCTCACCAACAACTATTGGCTATTCATAAACCAGGCACTCAAGGCTCAAGCCCAGGCCATTCCTCATTCCAACAATGGCCATGGCTGTTGGAATTCATCACACACAATAAAAATGTTGACTGAGACAGATGTAAGCACTTACCAGTAGCTGCTAGAACTGAAAATGGGTTAAGTGACCAGGTTTGGGGTCTTTAACTGAGGCTAATGGAAGATCGTCTACATTGAGATGTTTATCTTTTCTTTGATATGTTAACCGGTAAGACGAAGTCTCTTATCTCATTTGAGAGATCCACGGCCCCAACTCAAGTGCAGAACAAGGTGGAAAGAACAAACATCTTTCCAATCAAATGTAATTCTCATGTTCTTTCTTTGAATGAAACGAGCAGTTTTCCTCAGGATTTTACTCTCTAAAGAAAGCAGCACCCATTCAGATGAAACTCAGCGTTGCATATGCTGATTCTTACCTTATTTGGCATCAGTTCAACTTCCTCACTTTCTACTCAGACAACATTATAGTGGAGCACACAGACTTAGTGTCCCAATGTGGCATTTAATAAATTAATGTAGCCTGAAAACGATCCTGTTTTATAGACCACTGGAAGGCAGCAGAAGCCAGTCATTTCATGTGTTTGAGCATGTGGTCGCCTTCCAGCTATAGAGGACCTCCAGCGTTAAGTGTTTAACATCCCCCTCTTTTGTAGAAACCCTTGTTAACATGGGTTTGGGAGGCCAAGATGCATATCTTTTAGATCCACCCACAGAGAGCCTGAATTGCCCTCGGCCAGAAGTGGAGATGGAGCACAGGGGGTCCAGGGCAAGTAAGGATGGGTGGAGAGGGGGGAATACCACACGCTCGTACAGTAAGTTCCTTTTTTTCCACAGTAAAGGAATGACTAACAGCAGCAGTTAAGAAAATGTGGAATCTGCGTCGATGGTATTGCTGGTATCTGATTTCTTCTTATTCAGATGTTAACTGAATAAATGTTTATGGCAGTAGTGATGCAGGAATTTCTGTTTGCACCCTCAGGAGATGAGGTCATGCCCTAACAAATTACTCCTTCCTGACTCACTGATTTCCCTAACTTTGGTTGAGCGAAGGGACACCAAAACTGTTGGGTTCACAGAATCAGTTAATATAGTTAGTTATTTCTTATGTTTATTTAATTTGAATAAAAAAGTTCATTACAGAGGCTATTTTCCATGTTTTGACAGCTTCTATCCACATTTATACATTAGGTTACTTCTGAGAGACAAAAAGACTTTTAAATTCATGCCATTTTTATGGCTGTAATTCCACTGAAGTGCCAGGACCTCTTTGATTTGGAACAGTCCAAAACCCTGGGAATCTGACTAAGGCTTGGCTGTCTAAGACAGAATGTCTGGCAAGAATTCTAAGCTCGTAAAAGTTTTAATATTCCACAAATAAGAGTTTCTCTCGACTACAGTAGTCAGGATTAAAAATTTAATCCAACTAATGCAAGTCCTGTTGCCTCTTACAAGTTAGGAATGTTTAACAAAATGCACAGAAATACAAGCAGAGAGGGGAAGTTTGGAAATATGTTTCCCAACTGATGCAAGTTCTGCAGCCAACAGCGAAGGCAGAAACTATTTGCAAGAGACAACAAAATGCTTTTTCACACATTGAGCACCAGGATTATATTAGGAAAATAACACTGGTCAGATCATTTTCTTCATCCCATGAGGAAGCTAAAATCATTGAAATCCTGCAGGACAGCACTGCTGACATATTTTAGGAAATCTGTATTTGTAAGAACAGAGCCAGTACTTTATTCCATGACCAAATGGTTGAAAGGCCTATCCTTGCAGTTAGAAAAGGACCACCTGTACTCAGATATGCTTTCGTCAGGCAGCTGACTAGCACTCTTTGGTATTTACCCACAGTTTCTCAGCGGTCACTCACACACCTCCTTACCACTCTCACACCATGTTTCTGCAGCTCTGCCTGCCCTTAGACAGATGCCTCTACACCACACTTGCACTTAAATACAGGCCAGTCTTTGTAGTGAGCTACTTAAAAAAGTTTCTAACTTTAGAACATAGACCTTCATACACCAGAAGGTAAGTTACAATGTAAGAGTTATGAAAGTGCAGGAAACAGGACAAAAAGATCCATTATCCTGTTTTCTTTTTTAACAAGTTTACAGCTTCTTAAATTACTTTTATGACCTTATCTTGATGGGACCTTACCTCTCCACACACAACACCTGAAGTAAAGGGTCTTCCAAAAGCTCCTTCTCTTTCTTATTGTAAACTGGTCCCTGGGTTGTATGTCCTAATGGGTGACATTTTCCAATCATATCATATCTAAATCCAACAGAGTAGATCCTCAGGCTTCCGATTGCATTTACTTCCAAGAACGTCAGCCTGACCGACGTCCATATCAAGCACAGAGCTGAGCGTGTGAGAGAAAGTGTGAGATGTGAGCAGACAAGAGAAGAGCAGTCCAACCAGATGGTTCCTGCACTTAGTCCACTCCTGTAGAGCTCTGGCTGGGAGCCACTCCCCACCCAGCCTCAGCCATTCAGCTTTAACTCCCCCTCTACCCCATATACTGCACTTCAAACACTGGGTAGTTTTCCTCCTGCTTTTCTCTTTCTCTCTGTCTTTTTCCATTCCAAGTAGCCAGCTAGCCAATATGTTCAGGCACTTCTGTACTAAAAGCTTCCTCTGCTAATGTCCTCTTTTCAAATCAGTCTAGGCATGTACACACATGAACTAGAGCTTGTTTAATACAAAGCTGAAGCAAAGGAGGAACTCTTAAATTAGTCTATTTAATCACAAATTCCCATTATATTTCTGATGCCTAACACCACCACTAATGTGGAAAGACCAAAGCCATTTTTTATGATATGGATAAACACTGTATTGTGTTTATATTGTTGTATATTAAAATGGCGATATGCCTTGCAGTCTATTAAAATGCATTGTTAAATCATTCAATAAATCAGTGTGATGGTTTAAGATCTGATCAAAATAATTTTTTTTGGAATACATGAATATCTGAATTCACTAAAACTCCACTACTTATCTGGTGCTGGTCAAGTACACAGTAATAGATTAGATGGCTCATTTTCATATTGTGTTCTACTGCAAAGTCAGTATTGCAAAGGCCAAATGTCATGATAACAATTAGTAAAGTATGCATTGTGTAGCCCTTTTTCCAGCAAGCCCATTCTGCATTAAGTGCCTCAACATGCATGGACAACACTAATCTTCCCTTCTTTCCCAGCAAGAACACAAGCAACTGTGTCTCCTGGACTCCCAGCTACAATCACCAGAGCATTTCCCAAGCTTGGGAAACAAATCTGAATCCTTGCCATCTTTGGTAGTAGTAATTTTCACCTAGCTCCACCTCCACTTTTCCAGATGAAACCAAGCACAAAGCACTTGCCAAGTTCAAGCCTCACTAGCACTGTCCTAACCACTTAAAAGTATGGTCACATACTAGAAGAAATCTCATTTGAGTCTCACCAAAAACAGCTAAGGGTTTAGTTGTTGTGTTACGTCATGCATTAAATGTACTAAAACCAGCCTTAGGCAGTTTCAGACAGTTTCCCTCCCTCATAGATGTGAATAGGTAACAAGCTAAAGTCAGTCTTTCACTTCTCAGTCAACAGGCCCATGCCACTGTGCCTAAAGAAAGGCTCTACATGAAACCTAGGGGACTATTTACCATGTGAATCAAAGGAGCAGTTCCTATCCAAATCAAACACTTCCACAGGGAAGTTTCATTACTAGTAGCTGTAGTATTTGTGAGTATTTATTTCCCTTTCACCAGCAACATAAAACTGGAAAGGCTGAGTTAAGCTCAACAACAAAACCCTACTGGGAAGTAAGTTTGTTTTAAGTGAGCTTTTTTTGGGAAAAAAAAAAACAGTCTTTTTATATCTTGCCAAATTATACAATAATCTCCCAAAACTTAGAATATTGGAAATGCGTTCATGTAGTGGCGAACTACTTGACCTCAAAGCACCCCAGTGATCTATCGAAAGAGACAGTTGACCTCATCATCCTTATAATTTCCTGAAGAATGTGTGAAAGGTGAAGGCCTTCCTGTTGTTTCAATAAACAAAGCTTAAAGTTTGGCCTCAGTTTAGAGGGTCCAGGGTGCTTGTTTCCTAAACGATGGATGATGGAGGAAGTTATGAAAACAAATTCTCCTTCCCAGGGTGGTCTTTATGGGTAACCTTGACCATTTCACTGCAAACTGAGAGGTGCATGCTCATGAAACAGAAGCCCCACTAAAGGTGTCTGATTCTACAGCCTGGCTGATTTAACTGCGATGCAGTCTCAGATGGACATCTTCACTCAAACAGTTTTTATTTTGATCTTCTTCTCTGAGAAGCCGTGTAGCAGATAAATAATGTAATATCTCGAACTATAACCTCTGTTCTTCATATGTCCGGCTGACTGGAGGTCTTGGGTTGGTAATGTGGATTGTAGTCATGCAGGTTTTTAGGGACAAAGCCATTGTTGCAGTCAAGGGCACAGAGGCTCAATCCCAGCAGGACTGAGCCTGAACTGCAGGCCTTTGTGTTCACAGTGAGAGGAAGAAAGAATTTACACTCCCTTGCATTAGCAAGTCTTTGAGAGATAAACAACCCCACATCCTGCTGTGAAGGAATTCATGTGTCTTGAGGTGGTGCACTCAAAATGCTGAATTGTCTCCGTCTTGGTGGACAAGGGAAAGCATTCTCTGAATGCATTTTGATTAGGCAAATGTGCAGTGATTTTGAGTAATGTTGAGAAAGGTGTTCTTGGTGACCTCTAACTTCAAGATGGTACAAACCTGAGGTCCACTCAAGTCTTACGTCCTTTTGTAGGTGGGGCTATAATCCACTAATGTTCTGTAATTAATGAATGGAATAATCTAATGATAGCAAGTAAAATGATCTTAAATCTACTCAGTAAATCTGATGTCTCAGGCCAGGGTTAATTGTAAGTATATTTGAAAATATTGAACTAGTTTCTAGATTTTTTTTCCTTTTTAGGAAACTATCTGGAGAAAATGTCTTTTTTGAGAGGTAATGCGTGAAACAGGCTATTATCTGCCAACAGAATAAAACCAATTCCTTACACTCTTAAAAAAAGATGATTCTTCAATGGTTCTTTAGTGAAGACAGTTCTATATGAAACCATGAAAACTCAAAGAACCATTTGCATGCTTAAATAGTTCTCTCTGCATAGTTACACCATTCTTCAGATTGATGGAGAATGTGTTGTAAATGGTTCTATACAGCACCAAAAAGAGTTCTCCTATTGTTATGATGTCAAGCTTGTAACAACAGAAGAACCGTTTTTTGGTGCTGTATACTACACACACACACACACCTATCTATCTATCTCTCTCTCTCTCTCTCTCTCTCTCTCTCTCTCTCTCTCTCTCTCTCTCTCTCTATATATATATATATATATATATATATATATATATATATATATATATATATATATATATATATACGTACATTTTGTTTTATTTTCAAGCCATTTTCACTTGCCAAGGTATCCATTTTTTGCAGTGTATTAATCTATTAGACGATTATCTTTTATTTCATTGATCAACTAATTGAATCATTATGCCTTCTGTTGCATTTTGTCATTAAAGTTCTCTCTGTGTGACAAGCAGTTTCTTCTTTGATAGTGTAAAAAAAAAAAAAAAACTCAAGCCATATTGCACAAATACTCCTTACAGAGCACTCATGTGATAGAAATCATTTGTTTAGAGAATTACAGATCTCTTCTGATTTAAAGTAAATGAAACATCACTGTGCTGACTTCTTTCCTTAAGTAATGTCAATGACTGACTTTGCTGACTAGTTGTAGGGTGCATCTCTTCACTGCTTAAAGAGCTTTTACTGTGTGCACACTGTGAATCTGTCAGTACGAAGGAAGGAACAGTTCTGTGTTACTAATCCACAGCCGGTCTCCTTAACAGAAGCTCCTGTCATGTAATATATCTCGATGCCAGCTTTTCCATTTGAGCAGTAGCCTGAGTGAAGTTGTCTCATTCTGTACACAGTGAATGCGCCAATTATGTCATCTGTGTAAAGTCTTCAGCCAGTATTTCTTCCCTTTGTACAAACACTAGTGGTACCTAAAACGCTTGAGAAATTCCACATTGGCTGATGAAGCCTGACCACAATACACAAATAATAGTGAGGTAAGTTTAATTTTTATACATTTGCTGCATATGAGCCAAACTTCCAAAATCTGTCAGGGTGATTTACCTTTGCCTTAACTACTAACTAATCGTGCTGGGCTCTATTGTTAGAATGTTGGCTCTTGTTACACAGTTCAGGGTTGACCTGAGATACTTGTGAAATATAAAAGAACACAAGTCACACATCCCTGACCTCTGGTTGTTCCTTAGCTCCACTGAGTCATAAATCTCTTTCCCCTCTCTAACAGCCCCCTATTTTGCTTACTCATGTTTAGAATGACCCAAACAGCAGCTCACACCTGGCTTTAAGCTCTTTGAACTGTAAAACAGACGCTTTGACCTAACTTGTCCCAGCTCCAGATCCCATATTCGACATGCTCCAGCACTGTTTAGACCAAAACTGAGTCCTGAAGTCACATTCCTCAGCCACCCAGTTTAATGCGTTCTCTAAGGACTTGCATGCATAGACTTGGGTCCCAGAAGAGTGGACTATATTAGACAGTGGCCTAAATTCAACTACATAATGTGGGCCAATTGTCACATGGACAAGTGCTTTTACTTTGGTCATAAATCATGGTTCCCTAGGGCACTCAGTGTCTTGCCTGGTCAGGTCTCCTTGCTTGAAAACTGGGCTCAGATCCTACTGGGCAATATATCACCTATGCCAGTGATTTTTAATTTTAGCGTTATTGATAGCAAAGTTGCCACACCAGTAGAAACACTGTTTAAGGTTCCCTTTGTTGTCATTTTAAGAGAAGACAATGCAACATAACCAGCTATGTCAGGTTAGCTTGGCCATTTCTTCAGCATAGAGTAGCAGCACGCAGGAAGCAAAGGGTTAATAACTTCATTAATACATAGTCAAATGTCATTGCACTCAGATATATTTGGAAAATATCATGGAGAACATATCAATACATCCATGCATACACTACATCCAGTGAAAGCTGAAATGTAAAATAGCCATGACGTTATTAAAGAAAATGTACAATTCTGCATATCATAGCTTTGTTGCATTTTACTAGCAATGCTTTAGTAGGGCCTTGCAATGTAAGGACTGACTTGGATCACCCTATAAGTATATGCTGCCAAGTGTTAAAGAGGTGGTCAGACAAGGTTATGCCCCTGCATTGTCCTATTGTTTAATGCAGTTCACAGCTATTGTTTAAGACAGTGCCTAGTTGTGTGCTAACCATCTTATAAAAGTCTGTTTAATGACCTGCCAATGGCCGTTATCAAGACACAAGCACAACAATGGAAGCATCATAAAGGCCAATAAAAAAACCCATCCTACTGTAATAACAGCTCTTTACGCCTGAAGAAAGTAGGAAGAGGTCAACTGATGGAGCGTCTGTTGATCTGATATTGACTTAGCCACACTGGTGCTGACAAACCTAGCCTAGCTAACAACAGCAACTGTTGGTCCTTTAACCCTCGGATAACCCCTTTTACTGCATCTACTATGGCAGATCAGGGTGACCCACGCTGACACCACAGAAGGCAGTGGGTACTTCAAACCCAGACTAAGTTCTCTACATACAATGGGGTCCAGAAGTCTGAAACCTCTAGTGAAACATTTTTAATATAATCTTTCTCATTTTAATATTTTTTTTCAGTATAAAGTATATTATCAGATTAGCAATTTGAGTAAAAAGTTTAACATCTGAAATATTTACATGAATTTCCGAATTTCTCAGTATTTCGTATGACCCCCTTTTGCTTTTATGACAGTGTGTATTCGAGAGTCCACAAGTTTGTGCAAAAGCCTCTAATGAGCAAATCAGGTCTACCTGAGAGTCATCTGAACATGGATGGAGGGAATAAGACAAGAAAAAATAAAACGTTTTGTACAAAGGCAGTAATATTGAAAATAAATGCTTACAAATGCAGAATCTTGAATGTCTTTCACTTTACTTGTGATAACTTTTCTTCATTTTTTTCCAAAATACTACAAATTTATTTTATTGCTTATTTAAAAAAATCCAAATTTTCAGATTTTTGGATCCGACTGTATGTATGTTATTAGTTCTGAGGCAGACTAGTACTTAAATGAATTTCACCTTCATTTTCTTGTGTCATTGATATTATGCTGATTATTCATCAGTACTTCTGTATAATTATATACCATTGTAAGTCTCTAAAACTGATGAAAAACATTAATGAAGTCAGGAAATCCTCCTATGCTCCTCCTGAAAGTCTGGAACTCAGTATTTTAGCTGTTCACTTTCACTCCATCTGGCATAGTTTTACATGAATATCTTCAGTACATGGTTGCACTCGAGGTAATGTATGGTAGATTGATTTATATAATCACATACTACAGTTACATGGGTTTTAACCCTCTGAGACAGACTCTACTACACTATAAGAGGAACATCGTATTTCATCCTATATTTGACATCCTCTCACCTAGCTGTAAAGAGCAGAGCTCATTGTGAACAATGGGGAGTGGACACACACTCATATCCCCAGGCTGTTAAGGGCAGGAAGCCCTTTTATATTGGCACCCTATAACTACACAAAGACTATGTGGCAGTCTACACACATACACTTGGGCCAAGGGGTCAGTCCAAACACATACACTTCAACAGGACAGTTGAAGATTTGTGTTGTCAATATAGTGGCAGTATAAATAGTCACACTCTGTAGCAGTTGGACAGTAACAGTCGTGTCTATTTGATTGCAAGTTTGCTTACCTGAATGTACTGATGTTTTACTTATTTTGCTTCAAAATTATGTGCTTTAACCCAAAATAGAAATTAACGTGAGTTTAACAAAAGCTCAGTCATTTGGAATTTACCTAAATAAACTGTTTTAAGCTCCCGCACATGTGAGTATCTCCTCAAGCTGTGACTTCAAAAGGAATAATATAGGTGCTCTCACATTTGACAATACTCAGAAACAGTTAACAATGTTTCCCAGCGCGGGATCCCTCTAATCATTAACATTCCTTAGAGAAGTGCTCTCTTACAGTCTTTTATAACCAGCTAATTGAACACATGCCTCAGTGGCACTGCACAGGGAGAACGCTTACTAGGCTGCATGCTGGATGTTGCAGTTTAGGTCTGGCTTAATTGGGCACAATTTAAGTCATTAGGAAAAGCAGTAAAGTCAAAATAAAAAGAGAGGGACGAATTATACCCCAACCCAAAACCCCCTACTGAACTCAGATGTGGGTCTTTGTTAACCCTTTATTATAGATGTATATCATCATTAGGTCGAGGGTCCTTGCAGGGTGTCGGTGTATTACTGTGCCCCCTGCTTTTTACATGTTTAACCCTCACAAGTCCCAGTTATCACAATCACAAATGCATGAAGTAAACTGATATTTAGTTCACTGAAACTGAGATGATGTGTAGATACTAAGCTTTGAACTGATGCTACATTTGTGCTTGTGAGTAAGAAAGGAGGATTTTTTTAGGACATATATTTGACACAAAAAAAGTTATTGCTGTTTACATTATCGTGTTTGTGGATTTTGTCACAAAAAATAAGACTCAAAGGTGTCGATACAGAATATAAATAGAATAAACAAAAATAGTAATAAACTGAAACGTCAGATAAGTGGGTTCTCAGTTAATACATGCAAGATTATCAACTTTATACTGTCAGTGTTGATGGACCTGACCTATGGTCATAGGATGGTTTTTGTCCACTACATGGACAGGCTTGTTGACCATGGCAATGGGCTGAGGTGACCTCAATATGTTGCCTAGCCACCCATTGTTCCCCAATAAAAGGTGTTTGTTCTATCTTACAAGCCTTGTGTGGCCAGTGTCTCTCTGCATGTCTATTGTAAGCACTAAACTGCATTCTACTCTGCTTTGAAAGGTCAACCATCTTTCGCTCCGGCTTCCTGTTGTTCTTTCCAAAGCAAAGCAAATACTGTAGACTATTGAGCTGAAAGACATTTCTAGTGACTGAGGTTACAGTTTTCATTAGAAGACACTGATCCTGTCTTGGGGGTTTTTCATCATGTGCATGTATATTTGAAGACTTTCTCCACATCAGTGAACTCCTCATGGTCAAGCAGCAAACATTTGTCAAAAACTAAAGAAAATAGTGGGCCAGATTTCTATTAGAATTTATTTTCTTTCTTCATTTTCTTGTTTTAGTGAAATGCTAAATTACACCACTTAAAAACACCAGCTGCTCTTTACAGTTCATGATGAATGGGCCACTATAATCATCCAAAATGACTTGAAATAAAATTTGGTTACATTAATGAACACTGAGGTTAAGAATGCCACCATTTCAAACTACACTGTACGTTGAATTTAAAGGACTTATATGTGAACATAAGTGATTAAAAGTGTCAGTTAAGTGAATAATGGGTGTGTGCATGTACAGTGTGTAAGAGTGTGTGTGGTGTGTGTGTGTGTTTGTGTGTGAGATCATGCACATCTGGTTGTCTGCCGTTCCACTGTTTTCATTCAGCCTCTAACAGGAAGACAGTGTGAGCATTCCAAACAAACGCACCACTCTTTGAACCCCTACCTCTCCCTCCATGTGGGCTGGAGGCAACACACTCGTCTTTGTCACCCTGCCTCTTTTGCACCACTGTGGGCTGTGGGTGACACTGGGAGGTATGTCCTCGTTTTGCTTTGGTCAATATTGACCCACCTGTATGCTGACCCTAGATACTACTGACCCTCACTTCTATCATAAAACTGCAGGGACGTCACGAAAAAAGGACTGGATAACACAGAAATGCTACTATACTGTTAATAGTACTTATTTTATTATTGACATATATACAGTGCATCCGGAAAGTATTCACAGCGCTTCACTTTTTCCACATTTTGTTTTGTTACAGCCTTATTCCAAATTGAATTAAATTAATCTTTTTCCTCTAAATTCTACACAAAATACCCCATTGTGACCATGTGAAAAACGTTTTCTCGAGAGTTTTGAAAATTTATTAAAATTAAAAAACAAAGAAATCATATTTACATAAGTATTCACAGCCTTTGCTTAATACTTTGTAGAACCACCTTTGGCAGCAACTACAGCCTCAAGTCTTTTTGAATATGATGCCACAAGCTTGGCACACCTATCTTTAGGCAGTTTTGCCCATTCTTCTTTGCAGTACCTCTGAAGCTCCATCAGGTTGGATGGGAGACGTCTGTGCACAGCCATTTTCAGATCTCTCCAGAGATGTTCAATCGGATTCAAGTCTGGGCTCTGGCTGGGCCACTCCAGGACATTCACAGAGTGGTCCTGAAGCCACTGCTTTGAGATCTTGGCTGTGTGCTTCGGATCGTTGTCCTGCTGAAAAATGAACCGTCGCCCCAGTCTGAGGTCAAGAGCGCTCTGGAGCAGGTTTTTATCCAGGATGTCTCTGTACATTGCGGCATTCATCTTTCCCTCTATCCTGACTAGTCTGCCAGTTCCTGCTGCTGAGAAACATCCCCATAGCATGATGCTGCCACCACCATGCTTGACTGTAGGGATGGTATTGGCCTCGTGATGAGCAGTGCCTGGTTTCCTCCAAACATGACGCCTGGCATTCACACCAAAGAGTTCAATCTTTGTCTCATCAGACCAGAGAATTTTGTTTCTCATGGTCTGAGAGTCCTTCAGGTGCCTTTTTGCAAATTCCAGACGGGCTGCCTTGTGCCTTTTACTAAGGAGTGGCTTTCGCCTGGCCACTCTGCCATACAGGCCTGATTGGTGGATTGCTGCAGAGATGGTTGTCCTTCTGCAAGGTTCTCCTCTCTCCACGGAGGAACGCTGGAGCTCTGACAGAGTGATCATTGGGTTCTTGGTCACCTCCCTGACCAAGGCCCTTCTCCCCCGATCGCTCAATTTAGACGGCCGGCCAGCTCTAGGAAGAGTCCTGGTGGTTCCGAACTTCTTCCATTTACGAATGATGGAGGCCACTGTGCTCATTGGGACCTTCAACGCAGCAGTAATTTTTCTGTATCCTTCCCCAGATTTGTGCCTCGAGACAATTTTGTCTCGGAGGTCTACAGACAATTCCTTTGACTTCATGCTTGGTGTTTGCGCTCTGACATGCAGTCAACTGTGGGACCTTATATAGACAGGTGTGTGCCTTTCCAAATCATGTCCAATCAACCACAGGTGGACTCCATTTAAGCTGTAGAAACATCTCAAGGATGATCAGTGGAAACAGGATGCACCTGAGCTCAATTTTGAGCTTCATGGCAAAGGCTGTGAATACTTATGTAAATATGATTTCTTTGTTTTTTAATTTTAATACATTTTCAAAACTCTCGAGAAAACTTTTTTCACATGGTCACAATGGGGTATTTTGTGTAGAATTTTGAGGAAAAAGATTAATATAATTAAATTTGGAATAAGGCTGTAACAAAACAAAATGTGGAAAAAGTGAAGCGCTGTGAATACTTTCCGGATGCACTGTATGCAGTTTGATATAAACAACATGAGATGTTTATTCATAGAGAATGACTGGCAATACTTTACTGAAGGGCAGTAATTCATAAGGCTGCACAACATCTACATAAGCCTTTTAGGACAACTGACATATACTTACATAAAAGGCTTACTCCAGCAAACTTCAGTTGCCATAACACTTACTGAGGTGACAAAAGCAGCCTACAAATTTATGCTTGTTGGAGTAAGCCTTTATAAATGCTTATGTAGGATCACTGTGTAGCCTAATGCTGCTGTTCACTCAAGAATGACCAAATAACCACATGCTACTTAAGATCTGACTTCATGTTTCCTTTTGGCTTTTGGGATTTACATTGGTTAAAATGGAAAAGGAGGATTTGTTTTAAATGGTCAAGTCTATAAAGCAAAAAAGAGACATTATTGTTAGCAGAAAGAAAAAGACTGGTCCACAGTTCAGTTCAGTTGTGTCAGCATAGACTTAACTGTATTTGATTTCTTGCATCTGATTGTTTTACCAGGCAGCAGGGCAAATACCAGCTCAAACTATCAGCACAACAGTGGGCTCTGTTGGTGAAATCAAATGTCAGTGGACCCTTTGACTATTACAGTCTCTCAAGTCATTAGTAATAAGGACACTTTTAGAATGGTTTCAAAATACTTTCTTCTCCAGCTCCAGTAGTAAGTAAGAAACTTGTTTTAAAAGACTACCGTCACGAGTGCCTCAAAAGGATCTGCTGTCCTCTTGCAATTCTTCCTAATTCAGGACCTAGGAATGACTTGTCTGCGCTAGTTAACTGTTCCTTGCAGTGTTGCGTAAATGTTAAGGCATTGCAAGCACATCTGAAATTCCAGCCCTAATGCAAGTTAGGCCATATGACAGACGAGCCCTTATTAGCACTCAGGAACATGAGCATGTGCTCTTTGCATAAGGGAACCATGATGTTTATGTGATTATTAAGAACAACTGGACTGTTGTTTCCCACAGAGTTCTGCAAATGGGCCTTGCCTGACTTCAGTCTAGTTTTCTGTCAGCGAAACCATCCCTTCATGCATTGCATATTGGTGCATGATGTCACATGGTGATGTATTATTGCCTTGTTCTGAGCAAGGCTAGAGAGAGACCTGATCTTGTATCTGTAGACCACTTCTGATGTTAACAACATCCATAATTGTGTTGGTCTGCCCACTTGTGGTCAGCACAATTATGATTCAAAATGTCTGGCATGGTGTTTAAATGAACTACCAGCCTGTTTTCCAGCAACATTATTGTTGAAGTGCTAATAAAGTGAATGCTGTGTGGAAATCACTAGCTACCACTAATCAGCTCTGAACAATGCTTATCATGTGTTTACAGCACTTACAAACCTTTTCAGCACTATGGACCAAATGATATTGTAAGTACTCCTCTGAAGTCGTCATTAAGACCATGGCACACCAACCCAGAACACACCAACAAAAGCCAATAAACCCAGCTACTGTGTTGGTGTGCTATACTCGTGCAGAATTGCTGAGACACTCTGGAATGTTCTCCCCCCAATTTACCAATCCATGCTCCACTAGGGTTGCCACCAGTCCATATTCTTGTGATTTCATTCCTGGAAACAATTGACACAAAGACTGTATTTTAATTACTGTCTATGGTCTATGTAAGGTCATTTTCTAGGGGAAAGGTACACTGTTAGAGATGAATTGAAGCATTAGGCAACACCATGGTACAATAACTGAGATTAGGTTCTGTGGGTGAACTAACACCTGTGTCATGGCAGCAAGATGGGTACTGAATCCCCTAATCAGGTCATCCATTGGGTTTCCAGGAATTTTACAAGACTGAGGTGGTGACCCTATCCTCCGCACAAATGCATTATTTTAGCAGCTTTACAGAACAATGGCACAAATCATACCCAACGTAATACATTGTGTTTGGAGTTTAGACTCACAACATAACATTAGGTTTACATATAAATATACCACATTACCAAGCTGAACTATCATGTTTTAGCTAAGCAAACCAAATCTTGTCCAAACCTCTTATTCAGCAGTTGATATGAAAAGCATTTGTGTGCAGAACATGGACAGGCCAATTAACACTGGTTCATTCCATTTACCCATTCTTCTACTTAACTTTTCAATGTCTCTGGTCTTCAGAATCGGCCTGCGTGATCTGTAAGATGGGAAGAAGATGCTAGTAGGTGCATTTTTTTGCAGTAATTTAGCCAGACTGTATCTATATATTTGCTTTCTTTCAAGTCAAAGAAGGTTTATTAATGTTTATGCTCCTCACTGCTTGACTGCCCACACTGTGATAGCTTCTGCCTGATCCAAGAGCGATTTAAATGGCACCCTTGTGGCCATGTACGCACGGACCACCATCAGTTCAAGAAGCCGCATATTTCAGAGCATCCTGCAGACAGCATGCCACAAACTAGTTTATAGGCAGCTGGAGCCAAGGCCCAAGATCTAGCATGAGCAGCATGAACCCAGCTAGCCCTGCTGCTGCTTCTTGTCTTGTCTATGAAAGGCAGTGTTATTTAGTGCTAAGTCGCCCACTCATTCTCCCCCTGCTCTCTTCTTCTTGTCTAGATTTTAGATGTAAAATCTTGCCAGGCAGGCTGAGTTGGGAGCAGTTAGCATGAGCAGACCAGCAGTGATTAATTCAGGCTCACACAAACGCACCTCTGTGTATGTTACACTGGCCCAGGCATTAAATCAACAGAGAGATGTACACACACTGGCACTAGGGCTTAACTCTCGACTCCTATGGCACACGCACACATGCGGCATGTTCGATCTGTTTACATTTCAATGTAGACATGTTCCTGTAATCTTGCTCCAATCTAACACCTAGCAAAAACACACGCACATATTAATGTCCTCCTGTGTGAGGGTGTTAGGCTTAAGCTGCACACTAATGCACTCATATGGCCTCTAAAAGCTCATGGAGTCACTCCTGCCCTTTGGCTTGGACACAAGGAGGCAGTCAGAGAGAGGGAGAGAGAGAGAGATTCAGGCTGATGGTCATGAGAAAGATGCTCCTGTTCTTCATTTGAGGCCTGCTGGATTATCATAGCAAAACTAAAACCTACAGCAAATAAAAACACTGAGCAAAGAAAACAGATCGGCATGGAGATTTGAGAGAATGTCTTAGAAAAATAAGTAACAAGAAGATACAAGAGTACATAAGACTTGCTTTTCTGTTCCCAAATTCTTCTAAAAACTCCAGAGAAAGAATATAATAAAAGTAATAGTACTGAAACAGTCGATATTGAGAACTGAGGAAATTCAGTTCCCAGTTTTCTAAATAACAGAAGAAAGAACAGAAAATCCAGACAGGCAGAGACAGAAAGATATCAGTAAAAAGATCAGAACGGAGAATTGAGAAGAAACATCCACTATATTAAACTCACGTAGTGCAGATACAGGACCAAGACCGCATAAAATAATGGAATAAAAAACAGAGTGATAGATGCTCCTAACTAGAAAAGCATTAACATCAGAGTTGATGTTTAGTGAAGCTCAGCTGATCTGGGTGAGAGGGATTCTCCGTAAGTTTTTGGGAAATATCTTTAACCTAGGTTTTATTTTTGGAGTACACATTATTCCTTTCTCTGGCTGAGACATCACTATTCCACAGTCATGTTCAAAGAGCTGCACAAGACCGCATTTATAAGCGTTTCACTCAGCATTAGCACCAGAAACAACCCAAGGCCTATTTTTCTCAGCGTACCCAGGTAACAGGGCGTCTGCAGTGGCGGATCCGGCCACTAGAGGGCAACACCACATTGAGTTCACAGCTCCACAGTACGAGCGTTTCTCTAAGGTCTGAACATAGACTCAGAAGTAATTTGCTCTAACGTCTTTTGGGAAGCTCGTCAGGACTCGAGCTTAAACTCTTTAAAGCTACCAACAGTTTAAAACAGACTACAAGTCTTCTGTGAACACCAGTTAAGTGAGGCGAGGCGACACAAGCTGGACTTCAGCTCTGTGCTGAGGTCAGAGGAACAGGCTGAAAGGTCTGGATTCAGATGAGCACAGAGTCTGATCTGAAGCCAGTCCGAGTCTGCTGACCACACGAGTGAACACATGGCGTGAGGAACAGCGTGTTGACACTTTGCAGAGTTTTACAGCAGAGGAGCGACCCGGATGAAATGACTTATTTCCACGAAGTATGAATTCAAAATATCCGGTTTGAAGGTCTGTTGTGGCTATAAAAATGGGGAAAGTGCTCAAGTCTGAGGTCAGCCTGTAAACCCAGCTCCTCTGTGCAGAGCAGTTGTCACCGAAGTGACAGGCGACAGCTGAGAACCGGACTACACTTTTAAACACAGTACTAGAGCAGGTCTCCTGTGACGCTGCGCCCGGCAGCTTGAGAGCGATCGACGTTTAGGTGAAATATCGCAGCGGTGTGAAATCATGTCGCTACATTCAGAGACATTTAATACCACAAACTGATGCAAATCCGTTTCATTAACGGTTTCTAGCCGTTGACTCGCTCGATTCCTCGACTCATCAGTGAGCCGAAAGCGTTTTCTCAGCACTTCACTCCGAACAGCACAGTTACTCCAGCGAAGGTGCGTCAGCGCTGTGATTCGCCTCCGAGCAGCCCGAGAGACTCACTTACCTGAAAGTTTTGCAGAGGACACACAATCCCGAGCCAGATACTCCGGTTAATGCTGAGTGTGTAAGCCCAGTGTCCGGTCAGGACTGCCCACAGCTGGGTGCTTTACTGCGCTGCATTGTCCAGTCCAGCACGCGGAGCTTCGGGCTGCGTGTCCGGGCTCAGATGAGTGCTGCGGGTGTGAAGGCGAGCCAGCTGCGCTCCTGCGTCTTTACCCGAGAAGCATTGCTTTCTCTAATGGCCTGAGTGTGGCGCCCGCTGGAATGACACGAACATTGCTGTGCGCCTATTGGGTTGGATTCGCCCCCCACTCACACACTCACACACACACACACACACACACACACACACACACACACACACTCACACACACACACACACACATAGTACTACATTCTTGGCAGTCTGCACTGGAGCATGTCAGAAATATGTTGTGATCACGGAAAGTGAATGTGTAGCAACACTTTTAGCCTCCACGTATTACAACGCGTTTAGGGACACAATGCATTTACATCCTATCTGTACCAGTATGCTTCAGTCTTCCGTAACTGTACACCATCAGCCAGATTATAGCTAGAACCGTGCCCTCCCCCATCTCTCTCTCCTTCTCTGACTCTCCTTAATTGAGTGGACTTATCTCAACAGTGGCCAGCCTGCTGTGATTCCCTTCCCACAGCACTGGCCAGTTGCAGGCGTGTGGAAACCTGATCAGCTTTTAAAGACTCTATTTGCTTTTCACACTGCTCGCCGTGCTAGAGTAGCTTCAGTTTAACAAAAAGGACCAGTTACAAAATGCTTTGTGTTCACTGCAAGCTAAGCTGATCAGTCAGACCTGAATGGTAAGCCTGCATTGCAATTAAAGGAGAGGTACACATACTGAACTGACCGGTATACTTCAAAATACGCATCCTTCAGTTTTTGAGGTCCTCTTATGACATTTGTGTGGTTGTAAGTCATTTTTACATAACCATTTTCCCCAGTCCTCACAGTTAAACAGGCTGTTTGTTGTTTCTGTGCATTTGAAGAGTGATTACAGTCTAAAAACCATTCCAACATTCCAGCCCAACACTGGACACTCCATAGAACTGCAGCACAGGCCTGTTAGTTTTCCATCTGTTCCAAGAAGCGAATGTGTATATATATATATATATATATATATATATATATATATATATATACTGCTCAAAAAAATAAAGGGAACACTTAAACAACACAATATAACTCCAAGTAAATCAAACTTCTGTGAAATCAAACTGTCCACTTAGGAAGCAACACTGTCAATCAATTTCACAGCTGTTGTGCAAATGGAATAGACAACAGGTGGAAATGAATGGCAATTAGCAAGAGACAGTCAATAAAGGAGTGGTTCTGCAGGTGGGGACCACAGACCACTTCTCAGTACCATTCTGCTTTCTGGCTGATGTTTTGGTCACTTTTGAATGTTGGTGGTGCTTTCACACTCGTGGTAGCATGAGACGGACTCTACAACCCACACAAGTGGCTCAGGTAGTGCAGCTCATCCAGGATGGCACATCAATGTGAACTGTGGCAAGAAGGTTTGCTGTGTCTGTCAGTGTAGTGTCCAGAGGCTGGAGGTGCTACCAGGAGACAGGCCAGTACACCAGGAGACGTGGAGGAGGCCGTAGGAGGGCATCAACCCAGCAGCAGGACTGCTACCTCCGTTCTTTGTGCAAGGAGGAACAGGAGGAGCACTGCCAGAGCCCTGCAAAATGACCTCCAGCAGGCCACAAATGTGCATATGTCTGCACAAACGGTTAGAAACCGACTCCATGAGGATGGTATGAGGGCCTGACGTCCACAGATGGGGGTTGTGCTCACAGCCCAACACCGTGCAGGACGCTTGGTATTTGCCAGAGAACACCAGGATTGGCAAATTCTTCACTGGTGCCCTGTGCTCTTCACAGATGAAAGCAGGTTCACACTGAGCACATGTGACAGACGTGACAGTCTGGAGATGCCATAGTGTGAGCTGCTGCCTGCAACATCCTTCAGCATGACCGGTTTGGCAGTGGGTCAGTAACGGTGTGGGGTGGCATTTCTTTGGAGGGCCGCACAGCCCTCCATGTGCTCACCAGAGGTAGCCTGACTGCCATTAGGTACCGAGATGAGATCCTCAGACCCCTTGTGAGACCATATGCTGGTGCGGTTGGGCCTGGGTTCCTCCTAATGCAGGACAATGCTAGACCTCATGTGGCTGGAGTGTGTCAGCAGTTCCTGCAAGATGAAGGCATTGAAGCTATGGACCGGCCCGCCCGTTCCCCAGACCTGAATCCGATTGAGCACATCTGGGACATCATGTCTCGCTCCATCCAACAACGCCATGTTGCACTACAGACTGTCCAGGAGTTGGTGGATGCTTTAGTCCAGGTCTGGGAGGAGATCCCTCAGGAGACCATCCGCCACCTCATCAGGAGCATGCCCAGGCTTTGTAGGGAGGTCATACAGGCACGTGGAGGCCACACACAATACTGAGCCTCATTTTGACTTGTTTTGAGGACATTACATCAAAGTTGGATCAGCCTGTAGTGTGTTTTTCCACTTTAATTTTGTGTGTGACTCCAAATCCAGGCCTCCATTGGTTAATAAATTATATTGATGATTTTTGTGTGATTTTGTTGTCCACACATTCAGCTTTGTACAGAACAAAGTATTCAATGAGAATATTTCATTCATTCAGATCTAGGATGTGTTATTTGAGTGTTCCCTTTATTTTTTAGAGCAGTGTGTGTGTGTATATGTGTATGTGTATATATATATGAGAAAAAACTGCAACTTTTGGGAACTTGCAATCCTTGTACAGCACCCACCACAGTGTTTCAGTCATTAAAAACAGTGAAGTCCTCTGCCTGAGCTCCACTTTGGCAATGTCTACATTTGTCTTGTAGAGAATCTGTCCCCTTATACTGCAGCCAAGATGAAGGCTGATGAAGCTGCAGACAGCTACACGTGTTTTCAATGCAGATGGATCAATAATGCTGCCATTTCGGAGATGAAGGACAAGAAGTTTGTCATTGTCAAAGCAAAGGTGAGCGCTAATAAACTAGAATAGCTAGCTGCCTAACATTGATCCATTGATCGTTAGTTCAGGGACACTGTAGTAAGTGTTCTAGGACGGTAGTGACAAAGCAGTAATATTTTGGTTATGTTAATGCAATATCATGTAACACACACACACACATGCACAACCCAGGCTTGTCTGCTTGTCGGTTAGTGCATCCATTTGAATAATCTATCCGGCATGTTGACAAAACAAACCATTGTTTGGCTTCCCTGGTGGGCGGTCCTATAAGGATATGACATCACACGAAAACTATGAATAGGTTTTATTACTCTTTGAAGGCCTATTCACATCGTGTGAGATTTATTTGGCTGAAAAGATAGGATACTTTTTTATGTAGTGAAACTTTCACATCAAGTCTGATGCATTTTTTAAAACACTCTTTGATGTGGATTCCTATGCATAGTAACATTGAATTAATGTGTTTTTAAGCACTGCTACTACAAAGCTCACACACTGGGTGCACTCCACTACAGAAAAAAATGAACAGTCTCATCAGTTTTGGACTCAGTGTGAAATAAAACGTTAATGTGCACATGTTTATTTTCAAAACTTGAACTCTTCCATCCATAAAAACTCAGACTCGCCGTCAATAGGCCATAAGTCTAGATGTAGGTAAGCAATCTAAGTTTGGATTGGTTGCCCCATGTTGTGTTTTATTCAAAAAGTGATCTGGGCTGAAACACTCTTTATAACTTCAGTGTGGATGGGCGGGGCTAAAGTGCTGTAGGCTAAATAGATGGACATCTGTAAGTGTGTTGGTTCTTATGACATCACCAAAAACAGATTTCACATTGACTGTTTTTTTGCAGCTTGGTTTCCATATATGGACCCTATTGATTAGTGAGTAATATGGACTGTTTATTGAGATGAATGAATCATCGTCATGGCCTATGGCAGTAGAAGAGCTGCAAAAGTTAATGCACCCATAATCAAGTTACACTTTGTTGAAGTAAATGTAGTAAAGATGTGCCATACAGAGATCACATATCAGTTTATTGTCTAGATTATTTTTTAATAATGTTTTACAATGTGTTAAATTTGTTCCTGAAAAGGATGTGTTAACTTATTTTCACTTAGAAAATCAACAAAACGTAATGTAAGCAGGGGTGATCAAACCTTTGTATACAACTGTATTTCATAAAGTCAGTGTTTGAGAACAATTCTCATATTAGTCAGAAAATATAGCTCACTTCAAGACCACTTGCCTTACTTTAAAGGAAGATTTATGACAGCTCAAGGCATGGGTGTTTGACTAAACGCAACTATGGCAAGTATGCAGCAGTCACATATTTGTTGGTTTTACACTGATAATTATAAGGCCATAAACAAACAAAGCTCTACATATGTGAGTCTGCTGACCTGTAGGCCAGTTTCAGGCACTATGACTCAGGGTGGCTAAGGTTATGACCCACTGACCACTCTGTATCTGCTCATGTCAGCATAGGGTAAGTGGGTCCAGGTTCTGCCAGCCAAAACCTGTCAATCACACATGAGTGTGAGTTTACAGCACAACAACCTGGCAGATTGTTGTGAGCCGATTTCATCTGGACCAGATGTAGACCAACTGCAGAGGTCCAGAGATTCCAAAGCAAAGCCCCTCTGTCTGTAAAACGGGCCTTAAAAGAGCTGCTCTAGGATCAGTCGCTACACCCCAAATCTTGACCTTAAGCACTCCTGGTGAAAATATATACCAGGTGTAAAGGCAGCTACAGAGAAAACTATTCCTGCACTGAGAGCATGTCTACTTCAAATGTTCAACAGATCAGCGAGGCAAAACAACCAAGTAGTCAATCAACCCACCCTCATCAACTTGTCAAGCTTTGTTTATGGCAAATTATCTACATGGTGGAAGCATAACAGAACCATTAAAACATCGACAAATATGATGTCTGATATGACAGATTGACTGTACTGTGCAAACAGCATGTTTAAGAACCAATAAAATATTTTTGAAGGTTTATTAGATGAAACATCCTTGCTATCTGTCTCCTAGTCAGACAGCTCTCAGCGAGCTCCTGCTGTAAATAAGTCACTGCAATGCTTAATGGCATTTAGTGAGTCAGCTATTTTCTCAGTAATGGCCACAGTAACAGATATCATATCTGCCAAGCCCTGTGATTTAAGTGAGCCAGTGTGCCTGAAGACATGGTAGCCCATTAGCCTCTTTCCCTCTCTCGTATCTGCTTTTTGTCTGGAGTTTATCTACACTTTATCTCGCTCAGTATATGGCAGAGGGTTGTAAAATAGCTTTCAACAACATGATTGAGCTGTAAACTAGAGATGGGCTCATTTAGGCCTTTTTCACCCCAGTGATGGACTTAACCTTTAATGTATAAGCTGTCTTTAGGTTTATGGGGTGTAGTAGCAAAAGCTGGCCTACAGATTTGTTACAGGATCCACATATTAATTCATGCTCATATGACACCATCTCCTGACACATTTTTGCCACAGTTATTACAGTTGGTCACACTTCACATTGATAACAGATGTTTAATGGGATAATTATTATTTAACACTTAAATACATACTTTGGGTCAACGTTTGAGACTTTTTTAACAATATTGTGGCAGTTTGTAGATCAAATTGTGTTATAAATGCTGAGATGCTAGCAATCCAAAGTATAAGTTGTAGGTATGATTCATCTTTTTTGTCAGTGATTCACTGATATAGGCATCTGCAGTCACTTCCACTTTTGCTCATTAGCTACAGATGTAAATTAAAGATACATTAGCACAACTTATGCAACTGTGACATTTCTCAATCAGCTTTATATCCTCAAATAAATGAATGTCGCTTGCCTATTTTGGTGACTGAGTACTTGGTCCAACATATTAAATGATTAAAATTGAAAACATCTTTAAAGAAAAGAGATAAACATATACTGGTGAAAACAGAGATGTGTTGCCCGCCTAACTGGAATGTGCCTGGACAAGAATGAGAAGAATTGCTTAGAAGGGAAAACAGGCAAAACTAACAGTGGCATTAAGCACAACTTGATCATGAGACTGAATTATTTACAATAAATTCCCACTTTCTGTGAACGGCCCTCTAAATACATAGTAAACATAGTCTGAAATGTATTTGATATTCTCTTTGGTTCACATTTCAAAATGCATGCAGTCTACCGTAATAGCCACCATTACACTACAAAAAATAATATCAAGTAAAATGATCTTAAATGTAATTATCTTAAATATATCCAGTATTTCTACTGTTGAGATTGCTGTAAGCATATTATAAGATTATTTAACATATTTATTTTTTTATTTGTTTTGAGTCATTTTATTGAGTCAAATTATTGTTTTAAGAAATGTGCTTGAAACAAGTTCAATCATCTGTGTATAGTGAAATAATTCTACTTAATACAATTCTTATGAATTAAAATAAATATAAGATATATTAACTAGAATTAAGATCGTTTCACTTGATAAGATACTACCTTTTGCAGTGTAGGTCACTGTGCACTGTCGTATAAATTTGGTGGTTGTTTTGCGTTGTAAAGGTTGAACCTGCTGAATGTGCATAAACACATAACGACCAGCCTGACCAGTGCTCCAAATGTTTGGCACTACCTGTCATGTGTTAAGACATGAGAGAACTTGCAGAGACACTTAATCATCTGTCACCGACTGTCACTTTATGCAAACAGATTATCACGTTGTCTCCAGACCTCGGCTCACCTTATGTTGTGTGAGAAGAAAGTTATGGTAAAAGGTGTTAAAGCACAAACAGCATTATTATTATTAAAAAATAAAAATATGACCATTACTTTTCTGTTCATACTGCAGCTCTGATGAATGTTTCATGCTTCAAGTCCGTTGCAGCGATGAAGGGTTTTCATCACAGTCTTTTCACAAGAACCAGAAAGCAGGAAGGAGAAACTGTTCCCAGCATCTTTTCATAATGGCATACTTTTGTTTGCATTCAGAAACCGTGAGTGTGTGCTTCCGTCACCGTCGGCCCATGACAGGAGCAAATGTGTTGGATAAATCTTTAATCCTGTTAATAAGATTGGGAGCTCAGAGAAGCTCCTGCAGAGCTAGTGCTCCAACAAACCAGCACTAATTAGTCAAAGATGCCACTTCACCACAGAAGACTTTGCTCTTTGGTGGCTTCACATCCTCCCTATTCCCTCTCTGTCTCTGGATCTGTATTGCCCTTCAGGAAGTACACTCAAGTTTGCTTTTCCTTTCTGTCTGTCGTTCTTTCTTGCTTTCTTTCTTTCTTATTAATTACACTGGCTTATGAGAGAGGAGCATCCAGCCCCACAGGAAGCTGGAGAGCATGCATATTTATAAATAACCTGCTTCATGTGGATATGAAGAGGGTGGAGCCTCAAATAGCCAAAGAAAACAACTTTCTGCCTTTAAAAGCTTTGTCTTCCAGCCAGGACAGCAAATATGGATTTGTTGAGGTGGGCTTTAATGCTGATCTGACATCGCCACAGGCCCAAATACTCAGGTTGCATGGACACTACATGTCTGTTTTATACTGTTTGTAGCTTAAAGAACAATGACTTTTAAAACACAGACTGATTTAAAGCTTGAGATGCAGTTCATTTCTTTGAAAACAAAATGCATTGCTCTGGAGTAACTACAACAGCTCGGAGGTGAAGCATTAACTTCTGGTAAACACTGTTCTTAAACTGTCTGCTCATTTAGCTGATTTCAGCAGAACGAAGTTCTCCAGCAAGCGAGAGCGATAAAATAAACTGGGGACTCGATTTGATGTAATTGACCGAATTCTCCTCGGAAAGAGAAGGATCTTATTGCGCTGAGTTTACACAGGAAATCTCTAGAACAAACAAAGGCAGGAAGACAAACAAATAGAGTGCGGCAGCAGGACTGGGCAGCTGGGCTCTTGCGGCAGTCACCTGGCTTCACTCCATGCTCAAACACGGGCCAATTAGACACCACTGCCCAAATGCAAAGCCCTGAAAGGCCTAAGCTTTCAGTCTGTTTACTTGACTTGTTAGTATAGAGCTTGTCATGGAATGACAAATGACTTTGTATTACTAAAGCAAACTCACTAATGCAGTTGTTTAATAACAACCTCTGGGTTACCTACTTTCAATTGTGACACTTGGACATCTCAGGCGGCAAATGAATGCTCGGGTGCCTAGCTGCAATATTAGCACAGGAACTGCTATGTTTTCATGAGTCAACAGCTTACATATGAAGGGCTGGTGTGAAACAGTCTGGTTCAATTCTGTTGCAAGTTTATTTGAATAAAACAGATCTTTCTACTCCAGCTGCATTCCCTAAACCTTAGTGGCAGGGGTTAGCTCTTGGAAACTGCTCCACTGCTCCACAGCACTTAGAACTTCTAGTTGAAGGTCAGCAGGCCTGAGGGGAGAGCTGTTACCTGTCACATAAAATGAATAACGTTTTCAGCGTTCACTGCTTGTTGTAAACAAGGGTTGTGCAATTATTCCTTGTTGACACATCCTTGCATTACTACAATTTAGTAAGACATTTTCTCTGCCTGGCATCAAGAAATGTAGAAATGTTCTCTCCTGATCTTCAATCACTGTTTATCCTCCAGGGATGTGGGCCTGAGTGCCTTTGCTATAGAAGTGCTGTTGAAGAGCTGTTGAAGGGCTGTCAGTATGGTGTAACATCAGTATTACTCTTCACATGGACTCTGTCTTAAGAAGCATCTGGTGAAGTTGTCATTCAAGCACATAACTTTGCAGGAAGCAACTGCTGCATGAATCTGCCTCCAAAGTGTCCCAAACTGCTTAGAACTAGATCTCAGCAAGCCTGACCAATCACCGGAGATCCGAGTGGAACTTCTGCCAATAGAAACTTCTTCACATGTATATACTTCTCTTTGATCTTTAGCACCTCTTCTCATTTTCTGCCAGTTTTCTGACAGGCAGCATGAGGCCTGGGCTGCTGAAGGTGTGTAGGAGGACAGGGAGGTAGGGAGGTGTTCAGTCTAGACTGGAGGAGATACAATGCTCCCCCTATACCAGCCAGACATGGCCTAGAAAGCCTGCAGAGAAGAGGGGGAGGGAGACAAATTAACACTGTTTTACTCTGACGGCCCAGTCTGTTACTGCTGAAAACTGTTCCCACCAGGATTACCAATGTATCGCAGCATTGTTAATTGCTGCAGACCTGGGTGGTACAACAAAAACAGTTTTGAAGAGATTATCAATAGATTCACATCCTGAAGTCACAGAATGAGCTGTGCTGAGAAAGTTTTGCACTTTAAATAAACTTTCAAATGAATGCTGGTTTGATTAATCAGCTTTGATTGTGTTAGCATTTATTCAGAATAGGTCAAATTGAGCTTTGCCCATATCTTTACTTAACCCCTTATACCTGTGGTTATAAATGCTAAAATGTATTAATCACTAACAGTTGTTAATTATTTGAGTTAGCAGGAAACAAATATATGCGTTTCTGTGCAAAAGTCAGAGACCGCCCTCTATTTATTTAATTTCTTGTCAAACTGGGCAGTCAGTACAAGTTATTCAATTTTCAAGAGATCTTCCAGGGGGGTCCAGATATGAAATAACCCACTTTCATAAGGATAATAATGTGTGTTGCCCTTTGTATTGTGTGTTATTTTCATGGCTATTGGGCCAAAATAAATTACCCAGATTGACTTTGAAAAAAATCTAGTTCCATTGACTTACATTAAAAGTAAAGTATTTTTTTTACTTCTCCTGTAAACTGACCATGTGGCTTTTGTTTCAACAACAGCGATATGTAGTTTTGGAGGCTTTTGCGAAATTTTCCGTTCAATTTGAAAAATATGACACTAAAATGAATAACTTGTACTTAATGACTGTTTTGAATAACTTACACTACTTACACTTACACTACTCACATTTGCACAGTACTTATGCAAGAATTAAATTACAAGATCACATTCAAGCTCGAAGTTAAAGGGGTAATGACCTTTAAAAAAATGAGCAGTTAAAAACTGTTAAAAGAACATGTATGACAGACATCTTTGATAATAATGTATATTTTTATCATATCATACCTTACTTTTACCTATTTTTTCCAACAATAGGTAAAAAGTGTTGTCTAAACAAATGCCCGTGTTGTCAAAACAAACATGTCGCATCGTGGTGTGTGCCTTGTGAGACATGCCGACGGGTAGGTTCGACTACTCCTCAGCAGTTACTTTCCGTCTTGCTGGCTCCTCTTGTCTTTCATGTCTATCCCAGACATGGTGGTGTTTCCGCTCCTAATCCTGATCGCTGAGCTGAGACTGCAGTACGCTTTCACTCTGCAGCCTGGGAGAAACATAGCAGACAATTAAGATTCCTTATGCTGCACAGATAAGCAGCATACTCAGACTCCCCTCAGCTCTACTTTACCATCTTTCTTTCTCTCTCTCTATCCCTCTCTCCCCCAAAAGCACGACAAAAAGAGAAGAAATAGAAGTAGCAGCATTAATTATGTGAAGTGAAACGTCAAGTAGAAATGCAAACATTTTGTTCGTGGTACGAACATAACTGAGAGTGCATCTACCCCATAATTTCTAAAAGAAAATGGCAAGTTGTAAAACAGTGCAATAAAATCTTTGAAGTGGTGGTTTATTGATGACTGCGGGCCTTTAGAGCAGCAGGCATGCGTGTATCTAATGTAGTAAATATGTCATATACTGGTGGAGCGATTATAAATCTCATAAATGGAGTAATGTATATGATATATCACAGATGAATTTTCTTTTACAGCCAGTCTTCGGAAAGGTTGAAATACTTTTATTCAAATATTTTTCTGGCTCTGACATTCAAAAATAAACAGCCTTTACTTTCACATGGATAGCTAGTTTTTTCCCCCCTACTTCCCCTGTGAAATCGTCTGTATATCTTTGGTGGAAATCATGTAGAGCTCTCAGAGCTTGTAGGCTGTAATTTAATGTGTGCCTCTGGAATCCTGCGCTGGGTCAAACTGCTGTGGAAAATACCATCAACAGCTTTGTTCCGGCACAGAAATACCTCCTATATCAAACGAGGGCACCAACTCTACAGGACTGTGCTTTAGACAGCGCGAGAATTATATTAACCACTCTTTGGTCGCAAAGCCAAATAACTGGATTTATTGGAAGGCATAAACCTGCTCTGTATTGGGGCAGAGAGTACAATATGTTTAGAATTTTTTAATAACATGGTAGCCACTGCATATGAGATTCGGTTTTAAAAAGTTAGCATGTTTTTTAGTGTCTGTAGGCAGCTATTGCAGAGGTTCATCAGCTTGGCTTCATGCCATGCTCTTTCAGCAGCTTTGTTATTGGAGGGGTGAAAGTATTGCCCACAGACTCTCCCTGAGGAATCTACAATGGTGCTGATGTCCCAGCCCAGGGGCTTCAAGGCCAACTGCACGAGGCAAGTAGCCCTTTAAACAGATGGAGAGTCACAAAGAGGAGAGGTGATCTTGCAATGACATAAACCTTCAGCGTTACTGGAGACATACACTGTGTTCCCACTGTATACAAAACACTGATATTAAAGCATGTGTGCTGTACTATTAACATTAATTAGATACCCTGATCTGTTTGCCAATATATATACGGATTTGTTTCTGGATCTCTGTTTTTGTTGTAGCTCTATTTTGAAAAGTCGTCTGCCCCTACACGCTATGCGAAAACAACAGTGTGTGGCTGATTTTGTGTGCCAAAAACTACATTTTGTGAAACTACATGTTAATGTACAATATTTTATTGTAGCACAGCAGTGATGATGTTATTATGCTAATGTACGTCATATCAGTCTGTATCCTT